>NW_027187391.1:58862801-58952059 GCF_028583685.1 Petaurus breviceps papuanus
GAGGAGAGAGAGAGAGAGAGAGAGAGAGAGAGAGAGAGAGAGAGAGAGAGAGAGAGAGAGACTGTTCCATATTTCAAATGCCTATCCAACACTATGAATCTATGTCCTTGGGCTTTCAGTGGTAGTTTACTCAGTAAACTTCAAATAAAATTTACTCCTTTAATCTCCTCACAAAACCTTTTCTCTAGGGGAAGGGCAGGTCTGGAAAAAGGAGGTTTTGTTATCTCTCCAAGTACATCCTTTGGAGGCTCAAAATGCTCTATGTTTGTGTTTTCTGATTGTAGTCACTCAGGGCAGACACCCATTGTATTTATTGTAATTCCTCTGTGATGCTGTGTACACTCCAGCACCACAACTTAAGGACTCCGGTCTGCTTACACTTCACTCCCGTCCTCAGAAGAGTCACTAGTTTCTTTGCAGTTCTTCACACACAACAAACATAAAGGCCCCACTAAGGGCCTTTTGGCCTCTTCACTGACTGTCATCAATTCCTAGAATGCTCTCCCTTCTCACCTCTTCCTCCTACATTCTTCTCTGGTTTCCTTCAAATCTTAGCTCAAATTCCATCTTCTATAAGAGGACTCCTGCCCAGGATTCCCACCCCACCCCAGACCCTTCACTATTAGTGCCTTTCCTCTGTCCTCAACATGTCTTGTAGGTATATATCTTGTATGTACTAAGATGTTCACATGTCATCTTTCCCATTAAAATGGGGGCTTCTTGAAGGCAGGGATTGAGTGTTTGCCTTTCGTTGTATTTCTAGCACTTCTCACAGCATGGTGTCTGTCACTAACAAGCGTTTAATAAATTTTTGTTGACTGACTGACAAACAAATTATGTCCTTTACCAGAGAAAGTTTTTGGGAAAGGCTTAAATCATATGTATGACATTTAGCCTTCCAATTTTACTATACTTCCAGTAAGTCTACAACTTAGCTTTGGGGTATTTTTTTTGTTTGTTTTAAATCATTAAATCTCCTATTACATTTTTTTCATACTGAACTTGTTAGAACTTCATCTTCAGGATAAGAGCCAACCAGAGGATGTTAAGTCAACACAAAACCTATGAGGTCAGTGACAGTTGAGAGTCATGCTTTAGAGTTATTACTCTTGAGTTTGCAAAGCTTTTGTTGAATCAGGTCTTTTCATTTAAGATTTGCAAACTAAATTATAAATCCTGCTGCAAATTAGTGGCTTCCCCCAGATTATCACTCAATGACAGATTTCTGTTTTCTCATTTTGTTCCTTAAGCAAAACCTAATGTATAATTATATTCATCTTTAAATCATCGGAGAACAGGTGGAAAATGTATTAGGTGAATGCTCACAAATGCTGCATTAAAGAATCATCCCCAAGTCCATGTTTTTATCCCTTTAAAAAACAAGAGATATTCTTTTCATTTCTGCAATTAAAAAAATATGCTCCTCCCTTTATGAAAGTATCCAATCAATGAAACCATATGGTTACACCAAAATAGAGAATATCACTCCGGCTTTCATAACCTCTCTGATGAACACGTGAAGAGTGGCACAGATTTACACCAAGCTTTTTGCAAATGAGATGAAATTATTTTACTTAATACTAAATGCAAACATCCCAGGAAGGTAGTAGTCCTAGTTTTTAATGGTCAAAGCAACATTTTGCAATTTCAGGAAGGACCAAAGAATTTAAAAGCTAACTAACAATTTAAATAAGGGGTGAATGAAAAGGATATACTAGGTCTTATTTTTTGGTTCACTCATCTATCTATTCAAAAAATCAGCACTACTACTACAAAGGAAAATATTATGGTGAAATACAAGTAAATTAAGATATGGTTCCTTAATCATGGCTGCTAGTCTCATTTCCCTAGTCTCCTGTGACATTACATTCTTTAGGATTTCTTCTGATCTCTCTGTTTTTTGTATCTGCCACTGGTTCCTCTTCCTCTTCCCAAGCTCTTAATGATGTTTCTTTTCCCCCAACATCTCTTCTATTCTCCCTCTATATCAGAATTCTTAAATTGAGATAACCTTTTTAAAAAATAATCTGATAATTACATTTCAATGTGATTGATTTTCTTTGTAATCCTATGTATTTGTGTGTGTGTACTGAAAAATATTTTTCTGAGAATTCTGAGAATTTTTATGTTTCACCAGACTGCCTAAGGTGTTCATGACATAAAAAAGGTCTAAGAACCTCTCCTCTATATTGTTTCAACTATCACCTGTGCAGTTGTCTCCTAAATCTCTCTCTAGAATTTGAGACCTTAAACTAAAGAGGATAGTCCACAGGTACTCCAAACTCACCATATCCAAAACCAAATTTATCTTTAAAAAACACAAACTATTTCTTATACCTTCCTTATTTCTATCAATGGAAGCATCATATAATGTCACTTTGGTTTGAATTTTCAGTTTGATACCTTTGACTCTTCCCCTTCCCTCACCTGTTAATATCTCATCATGTGATAGGTACATCAGGCTGAATAAGATTGAAATGGCTTAAAAGACCTGAATGTAGCAGAGATAGACCATTAGGCTTCATCTCTTACATTTGCTCCCAGAGAAAGACAGGACATCTCTCATGTCACAGATTTCTCTCATTCCCCTTCCTGTAAGGTATCTTGTTTGAGGCAATACCAGGTGAAGTCATGAGAACATTATCAGTATTTTTTCCATCCAACCCTCCTTTGAGGTATAAAATTCTTTTTTTTTTTTTTTGGCTTTTTTTGGAGGGGGAAGGCAGAGCAATCAAGGTTAAGTGACTTGCCTAAGGTCACATGGCTAGTAAGTGTGATCAAGTGTCTGAGGCCGGATTGGAACTCAGGTCCTCCTGACTCCAGAGCTGGTCCTCTATTCATTGTGCCCCCTAGCTGCCCCAAAACTATTCTTTTAAAGGGCACCTGGGTCAGTTGGGGTACTGTTTCTGCACACAAAAAAAAGTCCACTTATTCCTATATTTTCTAGTGGAATTTTTTTTTATATATAAATAAGTGCTATATTTTACTGAAAGTTTTTTCTTCATCTCAACATAATTAAGAAATTTTTCTTATTTTTTTAATTAACATGGTCTAGTATAGTTATAGTTTTTCTATTATTGAACAGTCTGAAATGCCATCATAAATATATAATCATCTTTATTTTAATCAATATTTTGAGATAATTATCAACTAAAAACACTGGTCTACAGTATTTTTTCCTCTGATTTAATCATTACCTAGTTCAGTTATCACGTTTGATTCCTAAAAATAATATGCTAAGATACTTTCTCTATTTTGCTACATAATTTATGAAGTATTAGAATTAATTGTTATAGCATACACCCAGAAACACCTGGCCGTGTAACCTTGAGCAAATTACTTAACCCCAAGTGCTTAGGGTCGGCCAGGTAGCTCAGCAAGTAAGAGCACCAGCCCCAGTGTCGGAATGACCTGGGGATCAAATCCGGGCTCCGATACTTAGCACCACACCCAGAAATAACTGGCCATGTAACCTTGAGCAAGTTACTTAACCCTGATTGCTTAAAAAAAAAAAAATTAATTGTTATAATAGAACTCCTTTGTAAATTCATCTGGCCCTGGTTTTTTTTTTCTTGGTTAGTTCATTTATGCTTTGTTCAATTTCTTATAGTAAAATTGGGTTATTGAATCTCTTTTTTTCTGTTCTCTTAATTTTGGTGCTTTATATTATTGATCTATAATTGAGAAAATAGTTTTTAACAGTTTCTTTTATTTCTTCTTCATCTGTCTTTTTGTTTAGTTTCATTATTGGTGATTTAACTTTATTCCCTTTTTATCAAATTAGTTAATGGTTTCTCTATTTCATCAGTCTTTTAATAGAAATTATTAGTTGTTCTTTTAATTCAATGGTTCCTTATCTCTTTAAAATTTTCCATTTTTGTGTTTATTTGGGGCTTTTAAATTTCTTGCTTTCCTACTTTGGTTGCTCAAATGCTCCCTCATATTAAGTGCTTGTTACATTAAATTTCTAAGTCATGGATTGATGTTTAAGGACATACTCAAAGAAAGGCTTTTCAAGAGCATATGGAGAATATTTGGTAAATACCTATGAAATCATATTAAAATTAACCTCTTTTATTTCTTACATATATATCTATGATATGCTCTAGAATATATTTCCTTTCATTAAATAGGGACTATGGGAAGAATTACTGATAGTCAAAAGGTTATAGGGGCTAAAACTGGTTGGAGACTCCTGTTGTAGAAGGCACTTTATAATCTAAATTTGTATTTATACTTAACCTAACATTTCCAATCTCCTAGTACACATACACACCCAAATCTTGAACAGTTTAAAGTTATTCTTTCTCATAGTTAACATATGTAAAGTCTTGGGGTTTTTTTGCAAATCTTAATATAAAAGCTCTCTATTTTAATGTCATCATTCATTTAGATCTGTAAAATTACCTTCTATTGTGCTTTTGCAGCAAAACTTTGATTAGCTTAAATGCTATTATAGGTCATTTATTTATCTGACTCTCTAGGAGTCAACCAAAAGAATATTACAGAATTTTGTTGAATATCTTTTGAATATATATCAATCCACTTTCCTGTCTAAGTATGCTAGACAAAAAATAACTTCCTTTCATGATGGAGTTTTTTGCAGGATTTGCAATTGTTTATGATCATTGTAAGTGTTTAGTCATGTAAGGAAAGGCATAAGAGTTATAAGATGATCAAATAGCATGTTGACAGACTCTAGGTTGTATCTTGAAAATTTCCTCATATCATTAACTAGGTATTTTGTTGATTCCAGTACAACCAAACACAATCCAGTTTGCAAGGCATTTCCATATTCTATTTTAATGAACAATTGCAGTTAGTTGGGGCTTTAGTTAATCCAAGTTTTCTCATGCAAAGTTAAAACTTATATTTACAACATTTCTCCTTAGCATTCTCTTTTTTGTTCACAGCAATTTTCATTTCCTTCACCCATGCTTACTGACACACACACACACACACATATGTATATGTGTAGTTGGCAAAGAGGAAGATGAGTAGAAATAGTTATGGATGACAGACACAAAGAAAGTCCCCAATTCCACAAACCATCACATCCATGAATGGGCTTTTTTTATTTTTATTGATTGTGTTTAAGATGACCTCTTTCAGCTTTAAAAAGAAAAAGAAAAGAAAGTACCAATCATTTTTAAATGAATTACCCTTTTCATATTTGAAAAGCCATTGATCTATAATGAATTAACTCAGTTTAGATGTTGGATATAATTTATATTTGTATTGAAGCACCAAAAAAAATTATTCCATATAAAAAGAAAACTATATAAGCAGAGGTTTTCATACTCAAAGTGTTTCTGTGCAAAATCTCACTTCTGACATATCTACTAAAATTAGACACTAAATAGGGGAATAAATGGAATTCTATAAATGCCAACTTGTATGTTTGGAGTCATATTACCTGAGTTTGAATCCCAGGCATGGCGTACCCAGCATGGTGTGCCTCAATCAAAGAAGTAACCGTACTCGAAATTGCAGTGCTCAAAAGAAATGTGAGATACACAGATTGAGGCATTTCCACTCCAAATGTTAATGTGGACTATTTGTGCCCGACCTGTGGAAGAGCCTTCTAAGCTTCTATTGGTCTGATCAACCACAGTTGGACACACTCTACTTAACTCCAACATGGTGATGTCATTTTGATCTTCTTTGAGAATGAAGGACAACAACCAACTAACCATCTTCAGTTTGAATACTGGGTCTGCTACTTACTTCTGTATAACCTTGAGAAATCACATACATAGAACTTCAAGTGCTATATAAAATCAGCTACTGTTAAGGGCTTGTTAAATTAAACTTCTAGTCATAGATTGATCTTTAGGACATAATCAAAGGGAAGATTTGCAAGGGAGTACAGTTATACATTCCATATCATGACTTTTCCCCATTCCAGTTTTGATATGTCACAGGTTAACATAAGAAATTAAATGGGAATTTTTAGGGAGTTTTGAGGAAGCTGCAGACAACACACAAAGGTCAGAAGATGACAAAGAAAAAGTTTAGAAGCTCAAAAATGCATAACATGTGTGCATAGTAGTATATAATATCAACATATTTTCTCTTTTAATACCCTAATAAATCAGACTTCTTCTTTGGTACAAAGGGAAGGATAAAAAAATTTCACATGGATTTTCCAGATCATGGGGGTGCCATGCCCCTAACCCCTGTGATGTGGAAGGGATAACTGTAATGAGCTTATCTGGGACCTCCATATTCACAAAAGGAAAATTAGGGTACTGATCTAAATGGCATCTCTACATCTATGATCCCATGATCCTTTTCACTCCTTTTGGTGTCCATAATTTGCATATGGAAAGAACTTTAATGAATTAAGTTGAGGTAATAATGATGGATCACAGAGAAGCTCAGTGATTTGTCTAAGGTCACATAGCAAGAGAGAGCTAGATTTGAATGCAAGTGTCCTGACTCCAAGTTCGTGTTGTCCCTACATTTAACCCCCTAGAAAATGTTGCTCTGTGAAATATCAAAGTCGCAAATGTACTTAATCTAAATACTGCTAAAAAAAAATCAGAATCAAATGAGGTGTAGCAGTCAAAGAGCTAGCCTCAGAATCAGGAAAACCTATGTTCACATCCTCTCTCTGACATACTAATTTTGCCTCCCTAGATAAGTCATTTGACATTAGTGTCTCAAGCACTAACTCTCTTGGACTGTAAGTGACAAAGCAAGCACTGATCTGCATTGAGAGAGTTTTCTAATAAGAAATTTCCTCTACCAATGAAATCATAGGTCCAGTCCCTCCTTTTCCCCAATGTAAACAATGATTATCCCAATGAGAGAAAAACATTAGCCTCTCAAATTATATGACTGGACCATTTTTAAAACATTCATCTTGTTTGTTTTTTTTTTCTTTTTGATTCATCAAATTACATCCTTCATGATTAAATTGCCTAAAGGCACAAGTGCAAAATATAAAACATTTAGTTAAAATACATAAAACACAGCAGCAGCTGTTGCCAGCATATATTACAATATCAAGTGGCAATTTTAGAAGATGAGTCTTTTACCATGCCCTGAAGGTCAGCTGACTGGGCCTCTGCCAAGCTTCAAATGGAGCTCTCCACCACAAATGCCATCCCCAGGTCCCCATGGTGGAGTTTCAGAATCTTGAGAATGCTCCAACTAACTCTGAGTAGTCCATGAGGTTAAGGGACCTTGACTAGTCAGAGATTTATAGATCACAGTTAACACCTTGCATTACACTTGGCAATTAGCCGTACTGAGTATATCAACAAGAACAAATATTAACCGAGTACCCACTGTACATGTGGCACTACATTAAGGTATACACGGTATTTTCCAATTATGGATAAAACAAGGCCAACTCTTTTATGGATATTATCATTAGAAGGAAAGTTTACAAAGGCAAAGGCTCTATTGTAGCAGGCTCCCTGAATCTCACACTATTATACATCATGCTATACTGAATATTAGTGGCTCTTTACATTCTGGGGCTCTTTACCTAAGATCCATGAATTTTTTCTTAATATTTTGATAACTATTTCAATATAATTGACTTTCTCTGTAATCCTATGTTAGTTTATGTATTTAAAAGCATATTCAAAGAGGTCCTTAGGCATCACCAGACCACCAAAGGGACTCAGGCTGGAATCGCCTTGAAGCAGGCTCACAGGAGTGAATTCTTCAATTTACAATGTGATCATTTACATCTGGGAAATCAGCAAATACCACAAATCAGGGGCTGAGTTGTTATTTTATTGATTCTCCAACTAAGGAAAATTATAGACAAAATGTTAATAATGCAGATTTAACTTAAAAATCAGTGCTGCATACATTTTTTTTCAGAGTCAGTTCTTAAATATTTACCAGCATACCCCCGTGTATAATACTACAAAAGTTAAGATCTCCTATTTTGGATGGCTTGCCAAGGCTATTACCAGAAAAAGAGACAAAGTAGAGATGGAGACTTAGAGGCAGGCTTGGGTTCAAGGTCCACCTTTGACATATATTAGTTTGGTGACTGGAGGTAACAATTTCTCAGTGCCTCCAGACAACTCTTTAGTGCTCTGTGTTTCAGAGAAGGTGCCCACCCACATTGGTAGACAGGTTCCTTCTATCCAGGGGAATTTCTTTACATAAGTGAAATCACAGGTCCCTACCCCAGTTCCTCCAAAATTTTTTCAACTTAGAAGCCATAAAAACAATGAGTGATTTTATAAAGCAAGGATTGATGATTAGAAGTATTTCCTTGCTAAATAAACATATGCCACACAACCTCCCACCCACATACACACACACACAAATAGCACAAATAGTCTCTGTCAATACTAGCCATAACGAATACCTAAAGCTACCTTTGTGATCCTCGCTTCCTTTTTCATGTTAGGTTTCCCTATTACTTTTTTTTTCATCCTTTCTAGTGCAAAGATGAGCTAGCCTCTTGGACAGAGGTGGGGCAAAGGATCATAATAAGACTTAAACTGTCTTACCTTCCTTGCCCCGCCTAACTCAGTTAGTGTCTCATCTACTCCATGTAACTCTCCTTTTTTGGATCCTCTTTTTGTTGTTAAAGATTTTCACTGTGTTGTCCTCCTTTGTGAAATGCTTCTCTGCAGGGAAGACTAGCACCTTGGATGTGAGGGCTGCTGAGGCTTTTTCAGGGCTTCTTTCCACCCTCGGTGCTCACCTAACCTGTGGCTCCAAGAAGATATAGCATGTGCAGGGGTCACATCCCACTAAACCATTTTCAGCAGACAGGTTAAACCAGGTTGAGGTAACCCTCGGTGAGTTAGGGGGTGTCTACCCCAAACATGTGAAGACGTCTCCCAGCGAAATGGGTGGATGAGAACAATTTGTTGCAACAAACATGAAGGAATGCTTAGAACTTGATCGGTGAGCAAAATCACCAAGGTCATCCACTGCATCTTGAGCCATCACCATCATCTTGAGTGTGTCCTGCCACTGTACTGTGATGACTCTAAAAGAGATACTGAGGTTGATGGCTCTATGCAACTCCACCTCACTTAAAACCAATTTATGCAGTAATCAAAAGACATCACTCATATCGTTTCACCACTTTTATCTCTTCTGTACATAAGATTTGTAGATGTGACCAAGGCCTGTAGTCACAAGGGCTTATGGAGAATTATGTCAAAATTTGGTTGCCTAGAGTTCATCAGCATTGTGTATCACTCCCATGACAGCATGCTTGCCCAGGTTCTGGATAATGGACAACGCTCTCATGCCTTCCTGGTCACCAATGGAGTGACAAGGCTGTGTGCTTGTTCCCACGCTTTTCAGCATGATATTTTCAGCCATATTGTCAAACACCTTCAATGAAGACAAACATGGCATCAATGTCGGCTATTACACTAATGGTAAATTTTTCAACTTGAAAAGACTACAAGCCAAGACCAAAGTGGAGGGAGTGTTGATGTATGATTTTTTTGTTTGCAGATGATTGTATACTCCGAATCTGAGATGCAACAAAGTATGGATTGATTCTCTGCTGCGTGTGCTAATTTTGGCCTAACAATTAACACCAAGAAAACACAGTTGCTCCATCAGCCAGTACCACACCATTTATATATGGAACCATCAGTTGCAGCAAACAGCGAAGTTTGGAGTACTATAGATAAGTTCACCTACCTTGGTAGCATAGTTTTTAGGGATGTACATATTGATAATAAGGTTGACACATGCATTGCCAGAGCTAGTTCAGTGTTTGGGAGTTTCCAAAGGAAAGCTTGGGAGAGAGAAGTATTCAATTGACTACCAAATTGAAGGTCTACAGAGTCATTATGCTGACCTCATTGCTGTATGCCTATGAAATCGGGACAGTATACCAGCTCCATGCCAGGAAACTGAATCTCTTCCATTTGAATTGTCTTAGGAAGATTCTGAGGATCAACAAGCAGGATAAGATACAAGATGCTGAGGTCCTGTCTTGAACTAAACTGCCAAGCATATGAGTTCTACTGCAGAAAGCATAACTCCAATGGACTGGTCACACTGCTCGAATGCCAAACATATATTAGCCAAAAGACTATTTTATGGACAACTCACACAGGGCAAGTGCTTACATGGTGGTCAGAAAAAGCAATACAAGGACATCTCAAGGTCTCTCTTAACAACTTTGGAATTAATTGTATAACATGGGAGACACTGGCATAGGACTACCCAGCATGGCATGCCCTCATCAGAGAATATGCTGTGCTCTATGAGCAAAGCAGAACCAAAGTAGTTCAAAAGAAACATGAGACGCACAACTTTAAAGTATTCATCCAAACATTCACATGGACTATTTGTGCCCAGCTTGTGGTAGAGCATTCCAAGCTTGTCTCAACAACTGGGCACACTGTAACTTGATTCTAAAATAGTGATGTCATTTTTGTCCTCTTCAAGAACAAAGAACAACAACCAAGCATATGCTGCTTCTTTTACAGAAAGATATGTTGTAGGGACAGCTAGGTGGTGCAGTGATTAGAGCATCAGCCCTGGAGTCAGAAGGACTTGAGTTCATATCCAGCCTCAGACACTTAACACTTACTAGCTTTGTGACCTTGGGCAAGTCGCTTAACCCCAATTGTCCTGCCTTCCCCCTCCAAAAAGAAAAAAAAAGATATGTTGTAGAAACACAAGATTATAGCTTTCATTCTTAATGATAATAATGAAGCTAAGTGGCTCAGTGGATTGAGTGTTGGTAATTAAATTAGGTAAAGGAATTAAAATATGACTTCAGATACTTATTGTGTGACCCTGGGAAAGACATTTAACCTTTCTCAAATTCAGTTTCTTCATTTGTTGAGTCCCAAATTTGTCAAGAGGCTAATGATAGAATGTTTGTGAAGCATTTTACAAACCTTACAATACTATATAAATGCTAGTTATTATTATTATCATCCTTTAAAACATTTTGTTATTCTCTCAAAAAATTTAGAAAGTTTATTAATGTTGGTTAAAAAGCTTATTCACTACAGCTAGATGAGTTTAAATTGGCAATCCCTTATAACTTTCACCTTAGATTGCATAAGGAAATAGAGAAAGTCACTGAAGGTCCATTACCTGTACTTAGCAACCATGCAGGAATACCATTATAACAAATATATTTTACAAAGCATTGAAAAGATTACATAAGATGTAGAATTCTTTAGTTTATTGTTAAATGTTATAGTCTCAGTAATTTTTATGGATTTGCATATTTGTTTTCAGCTAGAAACTTAAACTCCAAAGCCCATATGCAAGTTAAGTGACTCTCTCCATTTAAAATAACTATATATCAAATGAACTTAAATTAAAAATTAAGTCTTACCAAGAGTTAGATTAAAATCTCATACAAAGGGGATTCTCTTGTTCCCCCAAATCCCTTCCTGAGGGTTTTGCTTCTAGTAATACCAACAGCAAACAAAAATAGTAAATATTGAATATAAACATGGCTCAATCAAACTTTTTTAAAGATAAGTAGTGTAAAATGGCAATAAGGAGAGAGAGAATTCCAGGTATGGAACACAGCCAGTGAAAATGCATGGAATTGGGAAATATAGTGCCTAGTCTGAGGAATAGAAAGAGGGCTAGTGTCAAGGAATCTCAGACTATTGGGGCTAGGGGTGGTAAGGTGTGAGAAGACTAGAAAGATAGGAAGTAGACAGGTTATATAGGACTTCGAATGACAGAGGATTTGGTATATGATCCTGAAAGAGATAGGGAGCCACTGGAGTTTATCAAAGGTAGTGATATAGTCAGACCTGTACTTTAGAAAGATCACTTTGACAACAAAGTGAAGGATAGACAGGAGTGAGGAAAGACTTGAAGTAGAAAGACATACCAGCAACTATTGCAGTAATTCAGGAATCTGCATCAAAGTGGTGGCACTGTTAACAAAGAGAAGGCAGCTTATACAAGAGAAGCTATAAAGATAAAATCAGAAAGATTGGCAAGTCATTGGATACAAGGGGTGAGAAAAAGTAAGGAACTGAGGATAAAGCTTGGTTGTGAGGCTAGGAGACTAGATTTAGGCAGAGGGAGATGATAAGAGAGACAATATCATTCTTTGGATGTCAATTTTCCATAGTCTTCAAATTTTCCCTTACTGTCGTTTTGAAATATTCAATGAGTGGTCCCAGTCCCATAATCTCATTTTGAAAATGATATTTTAAGAGGATGGATGGAGAAACACACAAGATAGAAATATATCATCTATCATTTTCATCATTTATTTGGATACACATAAATTTTCTAAGAGAATAGTTTTCAATGTAATTACTAAAAATTACATTAAGAAATGTTCCTGAAATATCTCATACTTAGAAAGTTCTATAAATTGTGACTATTTGGTGAAAATGACAATTGATTCATGGATTTGCAGTTGAGGAGGTACTGTCTCCAAAATCTTACAGAGCTTAATGCAGAATATGGTAAATATTTAATAAATGATTAGATAAATAGAATAACCATATCTTAGACTATTAAAGTTGAAAGAGATCTTAGAGATCATCTTGCCCAAATACTTGATTTTACAGATGAAAAAATAAGAACTAGGGAGGCTACATCTCAAATCACATAGCTAGTAAACAGTCTTGAATCTACGTCTTCTGACTACCAGCAGGTAGTACACTAGTCTAGTAGCCAAAATAATTGGATTGGGGTCAGACAATCTGAGTCTGAACCCTGACTCACCACTTTCTAATTATTTTAGGCAAAACAGCTCAGTCTCTCTAGGCCTCAGTTTCCTAATCTGTAAAATGTGGGGAGTTTGACTGCTAACCTATATTTATGGTTTATGACTTAATCAAAACAAAAAATCCTGTCATAATACCATTCTATTCACATGTATTACTTTTTTGTAAAATTAAAAATTGAAGTAAGATTCCATAGATTAAAAATATCTAAGTCAAGTAAAAATTCCATTTCCTAGACCCCTTTCCTTATATCACCAAAAAGCAAAACAATCCTCTGTAGCAGATATGAAATCTCCATTTGCCTCTGCATTTTAATGTTCTGTTCTAGTTACTATATATAATTCATAAAAGAGAGACTTGGAATTTGTGTTGTCACTACTCTTAGGAGCATAGCAGCCACATTCTGCCTCTTGTCTTATCTGAAAGGGCCTGCCAAAAAGCAGTTGACCCAAGAAACTAGAGCCATCAGATTTGCCCAGGGAATTTTACCTATGATGGAAATAGTATATAAGTGCTCAATTATCAGCTACCTGTGTAAATATACCCGCAATGAGGTGTTCCCAACTCTAAATGTGGCAGATTCCTCATTTCTGGAGTACAGTGGACTTTCTAAATTCTAACCCCTATAGAAACAGCTGGGTGGTGTAGTATGTAGAGCCCTGGACCTGGTGTCAGAAGGACCTAAGTTCAACTGCAGCCTCAAACACATAATAACTGTGTGACCATGGGCAATGTTTAACTTCTGTCCATCCTTTTTTCTTAGCTTTAAGACTGACCATCATACTACCTACCCCACAGGTTAGTTGTGAGGATCTAATGTAATAATATCTATAAAAAGCTCATCATAGTACCTGGCATATAGTAAGTGCTTAATATATACTTGTTCCTTTATCCCCTAAACTTTGCATGACATTGGCCCCAAGATTCCAATTATACCAGCAATAGTCCATTTTCTTCCAGATCCCTAGTACCAAGCAAACTATAATAAAAGACAAATACTAGATACAGACATAGCAATACTCAGTATGTGGTTTTCTTTTTTGATTTAATTCAGAATCCAGGCTTCTCCTTAGAAAAGTATTCCAAAAGAAGCTAATAATTAATAGAAATCATGAAGGTATGGTCATAGAATCAGATGCAGAGCTTCCGTGCTCATTTGGTGACCTGCATAATTTTGTTCTGTATGAAATTGGTCTTGAATAATAAACAACTGGTTCCTCAAGACTGTCTGGCATTGTGTAGCTAAGAACAGCTCCAACACCATATGGTGAAGTAGCAGCAGTAGGAAGCAGTGGTTTGTTTTCAATCAGAAGTTAATAATTATATGAGTTTCCAGAAAGCATCCTTATGCTGGTGAATCTAACAACATAGAATGTTCTTTTCCCAGAAGACCTAAAAGAAAGAGCTCCATGTTGGTTACTCCTCATGGAACAAACACATGGTAGAAAGTGAACAGTCAAGTTAAGCCAATGAGCCTTTATTAAGTGGTCACTGTGTGCCAGGTACTGTGCTAAATGCCAGGAATATAAATACAAGTAGAAAGAAAGTCAGTTTAGCTTATTAATGTTCTTGTTAATCTATAAAGCCCAGAACTGAGCATAATATTCCAAACATGTTCTGATGAAGCCAAAATACAGAGTGACTATTGTGTCCTTAATCCTGTGGTTCTGGAAGGAGCTGTCCAGTTATAAAGAGATGCCACAGAGACTTGCCGCATCTCTAAATAGTTCGTAGAAGGCTTGATGCTCTTTCTTTTTATGTGAAATATTTCTAAGAAAAGATTTGAACATGTCACCCTCCCTGTCCCCTACTTAATAAACTCTAGTTGTTCCTTATTACCTCCAAGGTCAAATAGAAAGTCCTCTGCTCTGCATTTAAAATCCTTCACAATCTGGCCTATTCTATATCTATGTAGATATACACATATACATATGCACATATGCATCATCACACATAGGCATATGTATATATCCATATATGAATATATATTTCCTATATACAAATATAGGTAAATATTTTGTATGTATATAGTTATTTACATGAAGTTTCCCCCATTAAAATGTGAGGACCTTGAGGGTCACAGATGCCATTTTTGTGTTCTATATAAAACCAACACTAAGCATATTGTCTGGAATATAATAAACACTTAATAAATGCTTGTTAAAGACAATTCTAAAGACCTCATGTTAAAAAAGCTATATACTTCTAGAAAGAGAACTGATGAACTCTGAGTGCAAATTGAAGTATAATTGTCTCACTTTATTTTTCTTGCTTTTTTGAAATATGGTTAATATGAAATGATATATTACTTGCTTTCTCAGTGGGTGAGGGAAGGGGCAAGAGGAAAGAAGAGAATTTGGAACCAAAATTTAAAAAGAAAAGAATGTTAAAAAAGAAATGTTTTTAATTTAATGCTTATTAACTGACTTGTGTCCTGAATTGAATATTTCTATCATGTGTGAGGTATAAATGGTAATAATTTTTGTTACTGTATGAAAGTGACTCTTGGAGTCTTCTACCTCCACATACTCTATGATCCGGCTTCACTGGCCTATTTGTTTTTCCTTACACACAACACTCCTCCTAACTCTGTACCTTTGTACAGGCTGTCATGCCTGTGTAAATACTCCCTGCTCCCAAATACCCACCTCCACAACTTAGTTTCTCTGACTTCCTTCAAGGAAGTAAGCCTTTTCTAACTCCTCTCTTGCCCCCTCCATCTACTCTCTCTCACTCTCTCTCTGTATAGATATAGATAGATGATAGATAGATAGATAGATAGATAGATAGATAGATAGATAGATAGATAGAGATACACAGATATATATATATATATGTTGCATCTACATAGTCATTTACATGAAGTGTCTGCCCAGCAGAATGTAAAGTCCTTGAAGGCAGGGATTTTTTTTATTCTATTTATAACCAACACTAGGCACAATAACTGGAATTGAAACATAGTAAGCACTTAATATGAGATTGCTAAGTGATTTACTGCATCCTAGATTGAATATTCTTAATTTGTTTGAAATACATACCAATAACTTCTGTTATGGTAGACTATGAAAGTGACATTTGCAGTCGGCCCAATTCATATATTCATCTAGGGAAGACCATTTTTTTACAATAAATTCCAAAGCATGGCTTCATAATACACCATAGTGGTTACCACAATGTTCCTCCCTTAGCTCTGTCTCCTTTATACCCAGCTTGACCTATAGGAGAGAATATGGACTATGCAGTTGTCCCCCAAAAGGTCTGGGATTTGGGGTGGACTGAATGCTCAATGTAAGTCAAGAGTGTAATATGAAATCCAGGAAAGCAAAATCTTGCATTACAAAATGTGTGCTTCTTAGGTATAAGCAGGTGAATACACATTGTATTCTGTCTTGATCATACTAAATCTGGAGTATTCTGCTCTGAGTGAACTCTATGCTTTAACAACAGCACTGATAAGCAGGGTTGGGGAACCTGCAACCTTGAGGCCACATGTGACCTTTTGGTCCTCAAGTTCAGCCCTTTTACTGGATTCAAACGTCACAGAACAAATCCCCTTAATGAAAGGATTTGTTCTGTAAAACTTGGATTTAGTCAAAAGGCTGCACCCAAGGACCTAGAAGGCCACATGTAGCCCTGAGGTGGCAGGTTCCCCACCCCTGAGTTAGAACATCCTGAGGAAGGCAAACCATAATAAAGAAGAGCTTCCATTTCATGCCATATGAATGAGGATCAGTTGGTGGAAGTGGGAATATTTTGCCTGGAAAAAAATGAGATTTAGTGGGGGTATATCAGCAGTTTTTTAGTATCTGAATGGCTATTCCTTGGAAGAGACTAGACTTGTTCTATATGACTCCAGAGGGCAGAACCAGAAGGAATGGATGGAATTTGCCAAAACTCAGACTTAAAGCTAGGGAATATTTTCTAATAATTAGGGGTATCCACAAGCAAGATAATTTTCTTTAAACAACTCTCAGTTCTTCTCATTGGTGATCTTTAAGCACCTGTCAGATCGGTTGTATGAGGGATTCTTTATCTAGTATGGGATGGACTAAATGGCAGCTCAAGTCCCTTCCAGCTCAGTGATTCTGAGATTCAATGTAAACTGCATATTATCCTTATTTTAGTTGTTTCAAATAATGCTATTACTAAACACCACAGAGGAAGTTTGGGAAGACTGGGGGGCGGGGCTATGCAATGACAATTAATAGGAAAAGTTACAAGTACACATTATCTTTTCCAATGATCCCAGTCTCCCTTAGTTCTTTTTTCTGGTTCTTCCTTTCTCCACCCTTGTGTTTAACTAGACTTTGTCCTTAGTCACTCAGATGTTTTTCTCATTTCTTTATCTACACACAATTCATTCAGCTGGTGAAACTGTCACATATCCAAGCCCAATAAATCAAGCATACTCTTAAACAAAAGAAGTCTTACTTTGGAAGGTTTCACAATGTAGGACACAACTGAAAATAAGGATATTTGACATATCACTGGTTAATCCCCATGACGTTTCTCCAACCCTGCTTTGCCTCTACAGCCCTAGAAAGACACAAGAGTAGCACTTCCAAGACTACTTTCCTAAGAATGCCTATAAAAAGTGGGCATCTCCTCAAAAGACATTTTGAATACTTCAAAGAGCCACAGAAAAATTACCATGAAAGGAATCTATCACCACCACCACCACCACCATTCAATTACCATTTGGGACTCTCTCCTCTCTAGTAGAGACTAGAGATTGTGAGAGGGGCTGTACAAAGTTAGCAAGACCTGGAGAAGAAAAAAATCTGATTTCTTTAGTCTCTTTTGGTGCTTTTAGAAGAAATCAGTCTTTCCTGGAGAAGGGTGGTAAGAAGAAACCCTAGGGATATACCTATTCTGGCTTCCTTGTGATCTAAACTAAGATAGCCTTACTACATTAGTATATAACACAAAAGCAAATAGCATAGAGAGAAGATACTAATTAGTGTCTCTGTTACTAGAAGCAGGAGGGAAGCATTTCTAGCCCAATCACAGATATGGGATTATACTCAAATAAGCCAAGAGGATCTACAGTAACACGAAAAGATGCAACCCAAACCCAGTAAATCCTCATGAATTCTGGGGGGATTTTATAGTCAACCCATGGCAAAGAATCTGCTAGATTTGAGGCCCAGGGATCATAAACTCAGTGGTATAATCATTATTGTCAGAGCCTGGTCTCAAGACAGAAGGAGGCCAGGCATTAAAGCAGTTGGCACCTAATGCAGAGTAGCAAACAACCAAATTTGGGATTTCTGGAAGC
The DNA here is from genome assembly GCF_028583685.1 of Petaurus breviceps papuanus. NCBI lineage: Eukaryota > Metazoa > Chordata > Mammalia > Diprotodontia > Petauridae > Petaurus > Petaurus breviceps. The sequence continues at coordinate 58,880,754 of NW_027187391.1, forward strand.
TACTAGTGTGGGATACCTGGAAAAAAAAAGTTTTCACAGCTGGGATTCTTAGCAAAACCACAAAGAAACAAATTGATTAGGTGTGGCAATTTTCAGGACTTCTGACCAAGTAAAAGAGAAAGACTGACCAATCACACTGAAAAGGAGTAAAAATTTATTTTCTCGGCTCCTTTTGCTAAAGACTTCCAAGAAAACTATATTGAGATATGTAACCCTTGGTTAAAGGTGAATTCTATATACTCTTCAATCAATATATTTTTAAATTATTTGAAAATCCAAGAAGAAAACAAAGACTTTTCTCTCTCTGAAAGGGAGAAAATGGGCAATAGATGTTTTGAATGGGAAAAAAAAGGCACATACAAATCAGTGTCACCCCACAGATACTAGGTAATGTAATCAATGGGAATTTTGATCAACTGTGACTTAAAGAATTTCAATTGAAGTTGATAAAACTCATAATGTTTATTATAACAGTTTGTTTATTTATATTTATTTATAATACTTTAAGATTTGCTAAGTGTACATTTTCTCATTTAATCTTCCCAATAACACTTTGATATAGTGCTATTATTAGGCTCATTCTATAGATGAATATACAGAAACACAAAGAGAGTAAGGGATTGCCCAGGATCACTTGGCTAGTAAGTGTTTAAGATGAGATTTAAACACAGGACTTCCTAATATCTAGTCTGGCACTCTTACCCCTATGCCACATTGTTATAAACTAAACATTGTATGTACACTCTAGCCAAAATGTCCTCACATAATCTAATGGTTTACGGCCTTCCAGGAAGTTTAGATAACTTCTGGGCAGTGATATAAACAAAAAAACAATTTAAACAACCTCCATTCTGTCTTCTCAATCACATTGGCTGATAAAACATTCTATACCACCATACTGGTGACAGTTACGCTTGATATTTCCTATCCAAAGTCCCAAATATTTTAAGTTGTTAAACATATTGGAAAACAGATGAATATTAAAATTTTTATTGGAGCACTCATCCAAAGATCTCAAAGTGTTTCATCTTCATGACTGAATCTATTTCATTTTAAGAATCAGTATCTACTGGCTGCATGGTAATATGAGGCAATAGCAGTAGCACTTTTCTAAGCATTAATGCTTAGGAAATTTATTTACCTACATTTGAATATTGTCGAAAATGTGACTTTTGACACAATAAAGTAAGGGAGCAACTCATATGCAAATAGGAAGGAGAGAGTATGATTGAGTGGAAAATGCACTAGGTGGGGAACCAAAATGCCAGGTTCTAACACCACTTCTCCCATTATTCAGCTGTGTGACTTTTGGCAAATCATTGGACTGTTCTGAGTCTTGGTTTTCTCATTTGTAAAATGAGTGGGTTAAATGAAATCAATTAATCAACAAGCACTTATTATATTCCACACACAATGAGAGATGATTTCTAGGGTCACTTCCAATTTCAATATTTTCCCCCCCAGTAAAATGCAAGCTGCTCAAAGGTAGGGATTATTTCATTATCGTCTTTGAAACCCCACAACTTGCAAAAATACCTTGGACATGATAAGACCATAAATATTTGTTGAATTGAATTGAGCCTGGTAAAATTTAACTGGATATTTGAAATACAGACTTCCACAGAATAGGCACTTGATTTTAGGAAGCTATTTAAAAGTTTGCCTAACTTACCAATATGGTCCATTTTTAAATGATCCCATTCCAAAAGATCTAGTTTTAAGTGGTCCCCAGGTCATTTTGTAAATTAATATTTTAATTGGTTACTTATTTTCTGAAAGTGCCAGCAAATTGGTTTCTACGATCATTTTTCCAGTGTCCCTTAGGTGAATGAGCCAGGATACAGACATGAAAATGTATTTAAGGCTTTTCCCAAAAATATTTGCTTCAGGGGAATTCTCCATCTTTGCTCAGTAAGACTGCAAGCCTGGGTCTAATACACGAATGAATTAAAGCATGAACAAAATGGCAAACCTGCAAGCATGCTGAGTTTATTGACTTTTGTCATGTAGTAATATCCACTAAGAAAAGATAGGAAAGTTAGTGACAGAAATGCCTCATGCAGTCAGCTCTCCCTTATTTGACATACTGATGTAAAAATGAGTATTATTGATTAATTTTTTAAAAAGACAATTTTCCAGGGACTAGATTAGAATCTGAAAATGCTATTAACCTTGCAGCAATGAAAAAGACTCTTACTCCCTTTGATGGAGGCAGCTGAAGAGAATTTCAGGTTAGGGGCCAATCACCTCACAGAAATTAGTTCACTGTACCAGTTGCTGTGGCAAGCAAATATGGTTTTGAACATCCCATGATTGGATTTGATGTTTCTGGGAGCTCTACAATGCCGATGGGTGAATACGTGTACTGGTGCCAAATTCTTAAATCAACCTCCTTTTCTTTTTCTTTAGGGGAGAGAGAGGAAAAGAAGGAAGGGCATGCTGGAACAGTGTCTCAGTTATCGCTTATATACTCGTTCTTTATAAGAGAGGAATATTCTGTGAACTCTCCAACTCAAAAGTGTGTGGATGTTAGGGTGACCGTTTATGTCAGCTTTGTGTTTGGCTGGCTGGTTTAGCTGTTGGGTTTTTTTTGGTGAGAGATATTAAATGCAAAAAAAAATGAAGAAGACTTATTTCAATTAACTTTGACCAATAGAGCACTAGGATTATGAATAATAAATGTGTATGATGAGGAGGCTCAACAATCTGAACTGGCATACATCCACAAAGAGGAAATATGCTGGTATAAAAATCAAAGGCTAAGAACTGAACCAGCTGTGAATATGGTGTGCTTTATATGAAAGAGATAAAGCAGAATTCAATGAATTTGTGTTTTATGAGATTTGATGTTATTTACCCAGAGGATCAGGCCTACAAATATCCCTTTGTATTCACCAAATAACTCAGTCTATTATTATTGAGAAATGATAAGCCCTTTTTCATCAGAGCATGGCAACTTCTACATCCAGAAAAAGAGAAAATAATTCTTGAATAAAATACTAAAATATATTTATCAATGTATATTAGACAAGCCTTATTAGAATCATCAATAGTGCTAAGGAGTCAAGCTTAAACTAAGTATGGTTTAATCCAATGGTAAAAAGAGAAAAATTTTTTAAGACATCAAAACAAACTATACAAGGCATTTTACTTGGGTAGGATTTTTTCATACACAGAGGCAGCCTGCTGTAGTCTTCCAATGGTTAGGCTTGGAGTCAGGAATACCTGAGTTCAAAACCTGCCTCTGATAATTTCTGGCTGTATGTCCCTTGGCAAGTCATTTAATCTTGAAGCAACTAATTCCTAGCACCTGTGTGCTAATTTTACAGGTCTGTCTCCATGTCTTTTGCAGAAGAAAGTCCCCACACTCAGGAACTCACATATTTTGTATAGTCATGTATAATGTTCATGTATTGCATCCATTGATATAGGATAATAGATTCATATTCATGATGCTGATTTAAGTTACTTCTTATATTTAGTTTTTCATGTCTATGTTTCTTCCATTCTTCACTAGATCATTAGTTCTTTGAGGGAAGTATATATTTCATACTTGGTTTCCCTTGAAGCATCTAGGACACTAGCTCATTCCTCCACAAGGAACCAAGAGCTGAGGAGCTTTTGGCTTATGTCCAGAACCTGATAGGACTTCTTTCAGTTCACCCACTTCTTTGGAACTATACTCTCTGAACTTTCTACTTAGTTTTTCCTTACCTGGTGCCTAGGCCAGCAGGGGTCAGGTCAGCATGGCAGGGATCATGAAATTCAATGATATATACTAGCAGGTGATGGTTGGCTAAAATTGAGCTTCAAGATAGGCAAAATGTACAACAGCTGAATGAAGGCATATAACAATGAGCATCAATAAGTTATGGCCTCAAGTTGCTTGCTAAAAGTGACCACTGCCATAAGGAGTTTGAGAAGCTCAGAGTTCTTCACATTATATTATCACCTAGAGCTGGTAGAGAGTGACCAGTGTGTAAAGGGCAGAAATCGTAAATTGGGGGGGGACAGTTTCCTTCTTTTGATATCTGTGAGAGATCAGTCTTTTAGATCATTCTCAGCAATGTATCAGAGTACACCATAAGTAAGAATGAGGTGACCCTGGAGTTTCACCAGATCAGTGATGATCAGATCTCTCTAAGAGATGTATTTATCTATATACCACTGACTTAAGAAGACAGCATTGACCCTCTTGAGGAATTTGCCCAACATATTTGTCTAAAATGGATGTGATCCAGGCCACTAGAATGGTCATATGTATCTGTGAGGACTTGCAGGGCTTAATGTTTCATGACCTTTGTCATATTTGCATGTACCCCTACTTTCCTGCACTTTCATGCAAAGACCTTTGATTGCAAGATCTTCCATGCTACCCTTTCATCCTCCTGCTACTTCAAAAGGATTAGCATCAAATTTTCTTTGTAATTAGCCAAGACCCTCCCATTAAACAGAGCCAGACTCACTACTACTTTCTTATCCTTCTGTTCTCCAAGGATGAGGGTATCTCCTTGACCCTTAAGAATGCAAATGTGATAGATAAATGTTCAGAATGTCAGTTAGGAACCAAGAATTTGGCTGGGTCCCTCTATGAAATGTTCCCCTATGCCATGAAAGCCCTGGTGAACCCCCAGATAACTGTGTCTGGAAGCTTCCAAGGGCTTTTATTGCCTTGGTGAATCATTTGTTCTTACAAGGTGTATTGTTAATGTATTTTTGCTTAATGGGAAGATCTTTCCCATCCATTAATAGGTCTATGTGACCTGTTTGAATCACATGGAAGCCTGAGTCACATGACTCTGTGGTGGGAGAAGCCTGACAAGTAGGTGGACCAGGAAGGGTGGAGCAGAACCCAGAGGAAGTTGATCAGAGTAGCTAGAACTGAGGGAAAGAGAGAAAGCAGATGGTGAGCTGTGAGTGCTGATTGTGGGAAGGCCCTAGTAGGGGGAAGGCTTGGGGATGGCAGAGTCCTCTGCATTGTTAATGTGTATAGATTTCTTTGTTGCTATGATAGATCTGGCTTTCTGGTGTCTGAATAAATGTTTCTGTTCTGTCTTAAATGTGGAGAGTCTGTTATATTTTGTGATTCCAAATTATGCTGGCATATGCATAGCTGCCATAGGTGCTATGAATATCGCATTGGCACTATACAAGGCCAGTTCAGTTACAAATACACAAATCACTTGTGCAACCCAATATGATGAGAACACCTTTATCAACTCTACCTACCCGTGTTTCCCCGATAATAAGACCTATCCCAAAAATAAGCCCTCCCCTTACTGTGTAAGATTCCTCTAAAATAAGCCCTCCCCCGAAAATAAGCCCTATTGAGATTGCTACTGTAGTGAAGGTGATCCCCTGCGCTACACGCTACATTACGGTACCCTCTGTATGCACCGTCCCTCCCCCCGGTGAAACGCACGCCGCGCTCCAAGCTGCATCCAATCAGAGCTGTAGCAGTGAGCACGTCATCCTGTTCTTCCCCAGTGATTTGCTTATTGAATAAAGGTACATTTTTTTGTTCACATTTACCTGTTTATTAAAATTGCTGTCAATGTTCATTAAAATAAGCCCTCCCCTGAAAATAAGCCCTCTGGTGTTTTCTGTCCAAAAAAAAATAAGACAGTGTCTTATTATCGGGGAAACACGGTATTATAATCCTTTGACTCTAAAACAGAGATAAAGCATGGTACTCAGCAGCAGCGTGGAGGGAAGTGTACAGGAAACTGTTGGATTTCATTAATGCCAAAGACCCATCAAAAACTGAGAAAGAAAAGAGCATGTCATTCCACACTATTCCGAATTTGCCAAATCAGATAGAAATAGATGATATGATGCATGTCTATAGGGCATGAAAAAGTTGAGATGTAAAAGGAGTATGCCAGTGACAGTGATGAGACTGATGTGATGAAGATGAAGATAGTACAGAGGATTTGGCAGTAATATCTCAGCCTTCATCATGAAAAGATGCAACTATTCAAGAAAGCCAAGGTGGTTAAGAAGCAAAAATCACAGAAGACTGTGGATGGTAACAAAGAAAAAGACTCCAGTCCCCCCAAAAGGTCCATGTCTGCCTACATGCTATTGCTTCATGCTAGTAAGGACAAAAATCAAGTCAGACACCAAGGTATCAATATCATTGGCCTCTCCAAGAAAACAGGCCCTATCTGGAAGGGATTTAGGAAAGAAAAGAAAGAGTCATGGGACTACAAAAGGTGTAAGTCAAGTGGGACTAAGAAAAGGCCAAGACAGATATAGTGAAGGTGGCCTGGCTAAGGTTTCTAATATAAAGAATAAGTCAAAGGAGGAAAAGAAAGAAAAATTGGAGGTAGAAAAGTAGCAAACTACTGTACTTAGAGTTGGAAAGACCTGAGTTCAAAACCTGCCTCAGATACTTACTAGCTATGATCATGGAGTAGTCATTTAACCTCTGTCTGCCTGTTTCCTCATCCATAAAATGAGGAGTGGGGGATGCTAAGTATAGCATCTACCTCCCAGGGTTGTTGCGAGGACAAAATGAGATAATATGTATAAAGTGCCTTGCAAGTATTATATAAATGTTAGATATTATTATTATCGTATCAATGCTCTCTAAAGGCTCAGTCAAAGTTTTTGTACAAGCAACTAAGGGAGAGCTTTAAAAGCAGAGAATTTGTGTCAAGTGATGACAGTTCTTTAGGAGAGAACAAAAGCATAAAATGAGGAGGAATGAGGATTGTAAAGAAGAGAAGATGGCAAGCACGCCTCCCAGGTCAAAAGAATCAGGATCTGGATCAAATGAGACACAGACAAGAAGAAATAATTCCTTGGGGCTTCCAGGTGGCACAGTGAATAGAGCACCGGCAATGGAGTCAGGAGGACCTGAGTTCAAATGCAGCCTCAAGACACAACACACATCCAAAAAAATAGCCATGTGACCTTGGGCAAGTTACTTAACCCCAATTGCCCTACCTTCCACCCTCCAAAAAAAGAAAAAAAAAGAATAAGAAACACTTCCTTCCCTGTTTTCTTTATCATAATCCCAACTACCCCATTCACCATTCATGTCCATGACATGTAACAAATACCTCATAAACTTAGAACTAATCCTTCTGGACTCAGCTATTATAGTAACTCTCCTCACTTCATGGATTTGAATAGCACAAGAAGTGTTCATTCTCCATGTTATTTCATAAAGATGAGTCAACTAGTTTGAGAAGAAGGTGAAGGTTGGAGCTAAGGTGATATAGAAGCTAAACAAATCCCTCATCCATGCTCTCCCATTCAAGGTATTATAAGCCAATTTCCTCCTCTCCTTTGGGAATCCATAGGAAGCTACAGTACAGACCACAAACAGGGTATACTTGATTGCCCTTTGATAAGGCCTATTTCTATTTTTCATTTTGTATTTCTGATCACTGGAAGGGACAGATTTTATATAGCAATGTGATTTTGGAACCAAAAATATAGCCCCAAAATGATACATAGTTAGAGTTGTATAATGGAAAGAGCACCCAATGAAAACAGAAAATCTGACTGCTCATTCCATTTCCATGACTTATCATTTGACCTTGAATATGACACTTATGCTCTCTAAGTTTTAAGTCTTTCATCCACAAAGTAAGCCAAAATCTACCCTGGCTATCTCACAGAACCACTGTGATGATCAAATGAGAAAATGTATTGAAAATGCTTCATCAACCAGGAGAAATCTGTACACAACTACAAACACAACGTATGTGTGATGACCAACTTTGATAGACTGGACTCTTCTCAGCAATGCAGTGATATAAGTCAATCCCAAAAGACTCATGATGGAGAGAAATATGTGCATCCAGAGAAAGAACTAGAAAGAACTAAGTTTATATCCAGGTGGAAGCAAAATACCTGATCTTTTTCCTTCTCTTATTTGGTTTTATGTCCTCTTTACCATTTTTCATTCCAGCTGGTACAATCCATCCTTATAACCTGACTAATGTATAATGTGAAAGTATTTACAGATCCTATACTTGATTATAAGCCGCCATGGCGGGGGGGAAGGAGGGAGGGGGACAAAATGTGAAACTCAAGGAATTGTGGAATTGAATCCTGTAAACTAAAAGGAAACAAACAAATTAATTTAAAAAAGATTAAAAAAAAGAAAATGCTTCATCAGTTGTAAAACACTATATAAATCTAAAGTATGAATGCCATTATAGGTAATCAGTATTCTATGAATGAACAAAAATTTATTAATAATAAAAATTACCTGACCAGAACCATTTTTTGCACTCTGGTTTAATACTATTTTTTTCAAAGAAATAATTTTAACTACACAATGATAGAAGATGAGTTCCTTGAGGGTAAAGATTGTTTTATTTTTGTCTTCATATCCCTAGCACTCAATACAGTGACAGGAAGTTAATGCTTATTGATTGATTAGAACACATGAACTTTTGTGACTTGTACTGATGGGGGAAATAAATATTGATAAGGTAACAGAAAATAGTAATGACATATAATATTATTTTAAACATTTTCCCCAGCAAGTCAAATAAAAATGACTTCTTTTTAATCTACCACTTCTCTAGTTTCCTCATAAAAAAGACTTAAATGTACATTTTCATATTTACAATAAACTCATCTTAAGGATAGATTACCCTGGTTAATTGTAGATTATGGTTAATAGCCCTACTATATGAATTAAAGTATATGATATATTCTATATAGGTTACCAATTTTCAAAGAATTAGAAAACAACAAAATATACTCCCTATTAAAAACTATGCCAACAAGACTTTAAGTCTTTTATCTGTGGTGATTTTGGATCTTACATGAACATCAACTGCACTCTAGGTATGTTAGCTGAAAGAGATTTCTGATTAACAGATAAATCAATGTTTGCTACACTACCTTTTTTTACAAATCAGTAATGCCAATGCCATCTTGGCAGTAGAAGAGGATACTTCAAATAATGCTATTTCCTGGCTTAGTTTAATAGTTAGCCGAAAGCAATATTAGAGATTGGAAATTCATTACAGGTTATGCTGACCTCATATTTCTATTTAAGAAAATGTGGCAATTTGCTCCTGGCCTCTTCCCTCCCTCTCCAATTTGTTATAATTTGTACCCTTTCCTCCTCCTTCTCTATTCTTTTTCCTTCCTCAACCCTGAAGGTCATGGTTACCAAATTCTTCTTGGTCGTTTCACTGGGTCTTTCACCCCCATCAGTCACTGCTTATCTTTCCTCTTTCTCTTAGAGCCCTTTCTTCACTGGCTACCTACTGAGATTAGGGAATTTGTGATGTTAGTGAAGGGAAATGCCATCCTGGACCCCAAGAAATCAAAGACAGAAACATTGTTTCCTAAAAGTAAAATAATCTTCCTAATGAATGCAGTGCACCATGGTATTCCCTTGATCAAAAACTTTCAGTGACTCCCTAGTACCTTTAAGATAAAGTACCAACACCTTAGATGAGTGTTCAAAACTCCCCATAATCTGGTTCCTACTTCCCTTTCCAGTTTCATTTCATGTGACTCCTTTTTGTGCCCTTTATGATACAGACAAATTGGAGTATGAACCATTCCCAATCTGCCCTCTTCTGACTCTGTATGTTCATGCAGAGCATTTCCCATATCAGAAATTTGCTCTTTCCTCATTACCACCTTTTGAAAAATGTGATTCCTTCAAGGCCCACCTCATTTTTCAAGTCCTTGAGGAAAGTATAAAGCCTTCCCTGATTTCTCCAGTTGGAAATTAATTTTCATCGTGAGATTTTTAAAATTTTTTTTCATTTAATTTAATTTAAATTTAATTTTTTTATCTCAATATTTCCTTTGCCTTTACCACATTCCATGCCTTTTATCATGCCTATATGTGTTCATCACATATTCTTCCTGTTAGACAGTAAGTTCTTAAGGGTAAAAGCTATGTTATTTTGGGTACATAGCAGGCACTTAATAAATGTGAATTGAACTGAATTAGTATTCAAGGATCCCAGAAAGGAAGCTGCATGATTCAAGAACAATGGTTCAAAACCCATCTCTGATGCTAACTATCTGTGTAACTTTGTATAAATTTAACCTCCACCTGGAGCTCAGTTTTCTCATCTGTAAAATGGGAGTTTTATTATATGGCTTCTGAAGTCCTTCAAGTTCTAGATCCCTGAACTAATCAGGTATATAATAATAAACTGTTTCCAAACTGCCTTTTTACATTTGTCCATCACATGGATCTTCTACTCTAATTTACTTGGTCTGTTCACAGTCAAATATGTCTTGGGCTTTTCTTCCTCTGCCACTTTGGTTCACACCTTAAATCCAACCTGGAATACCCTACTCCAACTTGGCCTGCCTAGATCCTACCCAGACTTCAAAGTCCTGCTCTTTCCTCCTTTCTTTGTGTTAACGCTGAAGTGACTGCTGCTCCAAGAAAAGTATTTAATATCCTCTTCATACATTTGCCATTCATCACATACTTATTCTTTTAGGTGCCATATGTATAGCTATTTCACTGTACTAACCATATCATAAATTCCTAGATAACAAGGACAATTTGTATTTGCCCTCGTATGTCTCTCAGGCCCTAATATAATATCTTGGATAAAATTCATTCTGAATAAATGTTCAATTGCACCACATATAAATATTCATGCTACATTCATTATATGTGTATGTATGTATATATGTATGTGTGTATATCAATATCTATAGGTATGCATATATGTGTATCTGTGAATGTTTTTTTTTTTATTTCGCATGCCACCTAGGAGAATGATTTGTAGATAGTAGTTACTCAAACGGGGCAGAGGGATGGTACAGTGGATAGAGTCAAGAAGACTTTTCTGCCTGAGTTCAAACTAGACCTCAGACACTTACTAGCTGTGACCCTGGGCAAATCACTTAACCTGATTTGTCTCAGTCTCCTCATCTATAAAATGAGCCAGAGAAGGAAATAGCAAACCGTTCCAGTATCTTTGTCACAAAAACCCCAATGGAGTCACAAAGAATCAGACATGACTTAACAACAACAACAAAAAGATACTAAAAAATGTATAGATTTTTAGAGAAGCTCTAATCTAATTGATCATTTTCCAAATAAAGAAACTAATTCCTAGAGAAGTTAAATAATGATAAGCGGGGGGGCCAGGTGGCAAGTAAGAGCACTGGCCCCAATGTTGGGATGACCTGGAGATCGAATCCAGGCTCGGATACTTAACACCACATCCAGTAATAACTGGTCGTGTAACCTTGAGCAAGTTACTTAACCCCAATTGCTTAAAAAAAATAAAAAAATAATGATAAGCCTCACATAATGAAATGAGTATCAGAGTTATTACTTAATCCCAGGTCAATCAATAGATCAATAAGCATTTATGTTAAGAATTTACTATGTGCCAGGTCGTATGCTAGCTGATAAGAGTACAAAGACAAAAATAGACAATCCCTATCCTCAAGCACCTTACATTCTATGAAGGTCCCTTGATTCCCAAGCCTGTATGCTTTTCACAAGACCTCATTCTCTATGTTTTGGTGAAAAGTGAGAGGAATAATTTAGTGATTCATCATCAGTTAGCATCTTGATCGATTATCAAGAACAATAGTAACAATAAAACTAAGAGACAGTTTTATGGTAAAAAAAAAAACAATAAAATAGATAAGCTATTTGACTGATTGATTAAAAAAAGAAAGAGAAGAAAATCAAAAATGAAAAGAGTGAATTCACCACCAATTAAAATGAAATTAAAGCAATTTTTAGGAGTTGTTTTGCCCAGTTATATGCCAATAAATCTAAAAACTAAGTGAAATGGATGTATATTTACAAAAACATATAAATTGCCCAAATTAACGGAAGAGAATAAATAGAATTAATAATCCAATCTTAGAAAAAAGATTGAACAGTTCATCAATGAGCTCTCTAAGGAAAAAATCCTTAGGATCAAAAGGATTAACAAGTGAATTCTACCAAACACTTAAAGAACAATTAATTCCAATACTATGTAAATGATTTGGAAAAAATAGGCAAAGAAAGAATCCTACCAAATTCCTTTTAAAATACAAATATAGTACAGATACCTAAATCAGAGAATCCTAGAGAACCAACTAAAAATTATTTGAAATAATTAACTTTAGTTGCAGAATATAAAATAAACCCACATAAATAAACAGCATTTCCATGTATAATCTACAAAGCCCAGCAGCAAGAGATAGAAAGAGAAATTCTATTTAAAACAATTGTAGACTATATAAAATACTTGGGCATCTGCCTGACAAAACTAACCCAGGAATTACATGAACACCATTATAAAACACTTTTCATAGAAATGAAATTAGATATGAATAATTGAAAAAAATATTAATTGCTCATGGGTAGGTTGAGCCAATATAATAAAAAAATGGCAATTCTACCTAAATTAATTCACTTATTCAGTACCATATCAATCAAACTACCAAAAAAATTGAAAGCTAGAAAAAATAAAAACAAAATTGATCTGAAAGAATAAAATGTCAAGACTATCAAGGGAATCAATTGAAAAAAAAAATGTGAAGGAAAGTGGCCTACCCATACCACATCTCCGACTGTATTACAAAGCAGTAATCATCAAAAACAATCTGAAAATGGCTAAGAAATAGAGTGATATTGGGAAATAAGATATAGGCACTGGGGTATAGAAATCCATCTTGCCCTAGTAGAAAGTTGGTGGGGGGGAAGAAGGAGGATCTAAGAGAGAACAGATTGGGGGAAGGGTATTCAGTAGGCTCGCTATTTTGGGGGTGGGGTAGGGAAAAGATAGGGAGAAAAATTTGTAACTCAAAATCTTGTGGAAATGAATGTTGAAAACTAAAAATAAATAAATAAATTGGGGAATAAAAGAAATAGAGTAATAGATTAGTGGGATAGATAGGTTACATAATACACATAGTAACCCAGTAACTGAGAAACACAAAAATCCAAGCTTTTGGGACAAAAACTCACTATTTGACAAAAACTGCTAGGAAAAGTAGAAAGCAGTTTAGCAGAAACTATATATATGTGTTTATATATATATATGAGAGAGAGAGAGAGAGAGAGAGAGAGAGAGAGAGAGAGAGAGAGAGCATCTCATATTATATACCAAGATACCAAGATTTGGTCAAAATGGATACATGATTTAGATATAAAGTGTGATAACATAAGGAAATTAGAAGAGCGTAGAATAGTTTATCTGTCAGATATACATGCAAGGGAAGTATTTATGACCAAGCAAGAGATAGAGAGAGAGCATTGTGGGATGTAAAATGGATAATTCTGATTATATTAAATTAAAAGGTTCTATACCAACAAAACCAATACAGTAAGGATTAGAAGGAAAGCAGAAATTTTGGGGAAAATTTTTATAACAAGTTTCTCTGATAAGGCCTTATTTCTAAAATACATAGAGAATTGAGTCACATTTATAAGAAAGTAAGTCATTCTCTAGTTGATAAATGGTCAAAGGTTATGAATAGGCAGTTTCCAGATGATAAAATCAAAGCTATCTATAGTAATGTTAAAAATACTCTAAATCACTATTGATTAGAAAGACAAATTAAAACAGCTCTGAGGTGTCACTTCACAATTCTCAGATTGGCTAATATGGCAGAAAAGGAAAATGAGAAATGTTGAAGGGGATATGGGAAAACTGGGATACTGATACATTGTTGGTGGAGTTGTAAACTGATCCAACCACTCTGGAGAGCAATTTGGAAGTACGCCCAAAGGGCAATAAAACTGCCCTTTGACCCAGAAATACCACTATTAAATCTGTATCACAAAGAGATAAAAATAGAAAAGAAAAGAACCTATATATACAAAAATATTTGTAGCAGCTCTTTTAGTGGTGGCAAAGAATTGGAAATTGAGGGGATGTCCATCAACTGGGGAACTGATGAACAAGTTGTGGTATATGGCTGTGATGGAATACTATTATGCTATAAGAAATGATGAGCAGACAGATTTCAGAAAAACGTGGAAAGACTTACATGAACTGTTGTAAAGTAAAGTGAGTAGGATCAGGAGAATATTGTACACAGTAACAGCAATATTATAAGATGACCAACTGTGAAAGACTTAGCTATTTTCAGCAATACAATGATCTAAATAATCCCAAAAGACTGATGATGAAAAATGCTAGCCAACTTCAGAGAAAGAACTGGTACAGTCTGAATGTAGATCAGCTTACATATAAATATATATATATATATATGTATTTCTTTTTTTGTTCTTTCATAACATGACTAATACAGAAATGCTTTGCATGATTGCACATGTATAACCTATATAAAATTGCCCACCATCTCAGAAAGGGAGACAAGGAGGGAGGGAGAGAATTTGAAACTCAAAATTTTTAAAAAGTGAATGTTAAAAATTGTTTTTACATATAATTGGAAAAAATTTTAAAAGAAGGAAAACTGTCAATTATCTACCCAAAAGAGTAATAACTATGCATATATTTATTTGTTCTATTATATGTGTATATCCTCATAAAAAAGAGGTTGCTACTAACTTTAATTGGATATATTTTTAGTTGCTTTTCTAGTAGCCATGGTGGATTTGCAGATTTACCCAATGACGTTCTTTTGGCTTTCTTTATGTCTGAACAGTAACACTCATCTTTATGATTATTACCTGTGACTAGAGCATGGTTAACTGACCAACTCAGGATTGAACCTCTGACTTTTGCCTCATTAATATTGTAGTCTAGTGAATGCATATAGTCACTGATTAACTGCAAACAAATAAACAAAAATACTCATTGTACAATATTGCTTTATATGTATGTATGTCTCTGAGACCTTGATGCAACACTCTTTTAGGGGTTCATGCTCTGAGTCTGACTTAATGGTAAAACCACTTGTGAAGTACTGTGAAATACTTCCATGCTAAATCTCCATGGGAAGTTCCAGTAGAGTTCTTTGTTTGACTGAACATCTCATCTCCTATATGGCTGCATTACTTTGGAATTTCTCTGACTTTTCCACTATGTCCCAAGTACTTATTTGGAAATCCTTATCATCCTACAGGGTCCCGTCAGCCTTGGTACTCACCCTCATTGCAACGGATAGGAGGGTAAGGCCATGAACTCCCAAACCTCCATTTAATGAAAAATCCTAAGTAAAAACATTTCATTTCTCAGTGACCACACTACATTGGGATTTCTCTGACTTTTATACCATGCCCCATATCAGGTACCCTCTCCAGCCCCACCCCTTGGTTTTTAGCTTCCTTTTGTGTGTTGTATTATATTATATTGTAAGCTCTTTGAAGTCAGGAACAGATATAAAGATAGAGATAAAGATATGATTTGTATCTTCTGCACTTTGTAAAGTGACTGACATATACTAATCATTTAATAAATGATTATTGACTGACTGACTTCTGTTCTATAGACAGTTGAGTTATGAGATTACTGAATATAAATAGGCACAGAAGAATATGACAAATATTCACATATATTCAGCAAAAATAGGTTCTAAACTATGTGATCAAGACTTTAACTTCGAAAGACAGCACACTTCAATTTTGTCATAATAGTTCAATTATTTAATGTTTTTAAATTAACTATGTAGAAACAAAAAAAGTGCCTTTCAAAATAAATGGAAAATAATTAAAGTAGTAGCCTGACTTTTGAAAATAGGTCATCATTTTGAAAAATAACTCAATATAGCAAATTAGTTACTATTCTCATATTTAACATTCAGAAAATTATACAATGATCATCATTTTTTCTAAATAAATTCTTTTACTTATTTCAATGATCACATGTATTCTGCTGCACAAAACCCACATATTTTTACATCTGAATATTTGATCATTCATGTCCTCTTCTTTTGATATAGCATCTTCTCAATGTTTTAAAATTCCATGTATGTCTCGCACAGTACTTGACACAAAATAGATACTTAATGAAGTTTTGTTAACTGGTGGCTTCCTAGGGCCTTCTCTATGGACTTCTGTTTTGATATTGTCTTTCTATCCTAAAATATAAGCTAGAATTTTGGGATATTTGGTTTTATACAGTGTCTACCACAGGATATCTATATCCAAACTTGAAAAATACTATTTAATAAAAATGATACATCTGCAATTTCTATTACAATGTGATGAATCAATGATGAAGCACTCTATCATGATAAAATACCCTATGTCATATTTTTGTTTTAAATATAACAGCTGTCAAGGATCAGACAGTTTTTCTCTGTGTTTTCTTAGATAAGAATTCAGTTTTTTTTTCTGGACAAAGACATTATTAATCATGTTTTCTTTTTCAGTTTTGTGTCCAGACCAATCATTTCATCCAAGTAAGGAAACTACCTCTACTCTTCCATATGGAAAATTCTCAGTAACCTAAAGTCTTTGATACTGAGGCATTAACTGACTTGCCAGTAATCATATAACTAGCATATGTCTAAAGAAAGACTCTAGTACAAGTCTTAATGACCCTAAAGGCAGCCCCAAATCCACTACACCAGATCAAACATTATCATTAATTATTATCATATATTTCTGTGAATGACCCTCTGAAGTCAACCCAATTCAACAAGAATTAATTAAGCACCAGTAGATGCTAGGTGTCAGACATTGTACTAGGCCCGGGAGTGGGGAACCTGGGGCCTTGAGGCCCCACATGGCCCTTTAGCTCCTCAAGTGTAGCCTTTTGACTGAATACAAACTTCACAGAACAAATCCCCTCAATAGAAGAATTTGTTCTGTAAAACTTGGGTACAGTAAAAAGGCTGTACCCAAGGACCCTAAAGGTCATGTATGGCCTCAAGGCCACAGGTTTCCAACCCCTGTAAGGGGCTGTTGATACAAAGACAAAACAAAATACTGCATGTCCTCAAGGTACTTACATTCTACATAGGGGGAATAACATGCACAAAGTTAAGTCAATATAAAATATATTTTTAAAAATACAAAGTGATTTGAGATTTGGAGTAGAAGGCTGATCACTGAGGAAATCAGGAAAGGCTTCTTATAGGAGGTGACATGTAACCTGAGCTTTTAGGAGAGATAAGATTTCTAAAAGGCAGAGTGAAAAGGAAGCATATGTAGGGTATAGGGAGCAGCCTGTACAAAGGGAGAGAGCCAGAAAATGGAATATTGTGTAGAAAGAAGAGTAATTAGAGCAGTTTTCCTGGATTATAAAATGTGTACCAGAGAGTAATTTGAAATCAGTCTGGAAGACAGAGAAATACTGTGCAATAGTGGATAGAAAATTGTCTTTGAAGTCAGGAAGACCTAGGCTCAAGTCGCCTCTTTCACTTATTGGCTGTGTGACCTTAGGCAATTTACTTAGCCTCTCAGTACTCTGGGCAATTTCAAAACTATAATGTAGAGAAGGTGCTGGCTGAAAGGACCCCATACAATCAAACCATATATCTAGTCCCTCTCCCTGGAAAAAAGATCCAGATTCAGATGATGGAGGCCTTTAAATTACAAACAAAAAGGCAATACCAAAGCTTTTCCACTCTCTTTAAACTCCTAACCACAAACCCATGCCCACACACAAACACATGCTTAGGAATAGATAAGAACATTACATGAAAAGGGTATTTGGTTTGGAATCAGAGCACCAGGTTCAGATCCTGGTTCTGCCACTGACAACCTGTAATCTTAGATAAGTCATTAAAGGTCTCACCTCAGTTTTCTCATCTGTAAAAGGAATGTGTTAGACTAGCTGACCTTTGAGGTTTTTTCCTATCCTAAAAATCTATTTTAAAATTGATTAAAAGGGTATTTTATCCCTTAAATAGTCTGCCACTGAAGCTACAAGAGCAAAACTCCATACTTAGGATTATACACTTTACTTACCCACTATGGGGGGAAGGGGGAATATATAATACATACACATACTTTTATGTGTGTGTAAACACACATATACACAACTTTGGGTTTGTCACTCACTTATGTTTTTCATTGGATTGCAAAAAATATAAATTCATAATACAATTGGCAATTTATTTTGACTTCCTGAAATACCTCTCTTTGCCTTTGATATTAAATGTCAGCTCCTAGAAGTATTCAAACCATCCAGTCCTTCACTTCCCATCTATTCATTCTAGCACCAGGCTGTCATACCGACTGTTTCTTTATCCCCTCCACCAGTACCCTCACTGAAAAACATTATCTGAGCAGTCAGTTCATGAAGAGCTTCTGTGCTTCTATGTATGTTACAACAGAGGTGATCAGTTGGATTGCTTGGGCTGTCCATTTAGATACTAGAAGAGAGATGCTGGAGAAAAATAAAATTAAGAGTGTCTTTAGTTGTATTAAGCAAGACTATGTTCCATAACAAAATAGGTCTTTGCCTATGTCACATTGTAAATGAAATCACTGTCTAAAAGCAATGCAGAGCCAGCGAATAATAAAGGGGACAAAGGGAAATAGTAAACTCAAGATATTTCCATTTGAGAGAACAATATGTATAATTGATGCTGCCAGAGAACTCAGTTAAACCTGTTCTAATGTGGCCAGTACACTACATTCTGATTAATACTGAAGAGCTACATAGCTTCCCAACCCCCAATCTAATGGAAAATAGCAACTAGAAGAATAAAAGACACAAACAAACATATAAGGGCTATGGGAGAGAGGGAAGCATCAGCCTAACTCCTGAGTTGATTAAACCATTAAAAAAATGCCTATGAAATATTTGCCTGTTCAGAAATGAATATACTTAAATGCATCATGGCCCTAGTGCAATTTACTTTGGGATTGTCTCTATATTAACAGTCTTTTGATGAAAAACAAAAGTACTTTAAATCTAGTAGTTTGCAGGCAGGAAAAAGAGACAAATGTCCACACAACAGTTAAATACTATTTTTTTTAACTAACTGTAGCATTATATAAGATGGGTGATTGTATCTTTAATTGTGTAGTTTACTTACTGGGAAAAATATTTCTTAGATTATGTTTTTCTAGAACAAAATAAAATCTATTTAAGGACAAGGACTATTCTTTGTTTTGTCTTTGTATCCCTAAAGCTAATAACTACAGTGCCTTGAATATTGTTGTTGTTCTGTCATTTCTGTCATGTCCAAGTCTTCATGGCTTCATCTGGAATTTTCTTGGCAAAAATACTAGCATAGTTTCCTATTTCCTTCTCCAAGTCCCTTGCATTTCATCAGCACTTAATAAATGCTTATTGGATTGTATTGAAAAGAAATCCCCATGGGCTATGCCAAACTGTTGCTTATAGAAAACAAATTATACATAAGACTTCTTCATACCAAACCAAGTTTTTATAAAGATGAATTATTGGATTGCATAGTATTCCTCTGGTTTGTGGATTAGTGTTGAAGTCTAGGTGTTTAGAATTTATGCTATCAGGTGAGTTACATGAAACACCACTACAATATATACAATCTAATCTGATAATCTAATCACTTGAATCAAATAATTCAAGAGCTAGTCTTAGATATCCCTTCTGGTTCATCCATGTTTAATAAATAATTATCTCTAATTCTAGTGGTTTTTAATTATTATATTCCTTGTCAGTAGACATCTGGGCAAAAGAACAGTGTGAAAAAATAAGGAAAACATTGCTGCCATAGTCTATCATTTTTAGAGGATTTACATTTCACAATATTCTATTATACTTAGAGACTGATGAGTATTCCTACTGTATTTTCTTCTTACATATTGAATAGTAGGATCATGTATATTTACCTCCCACTGCTAAGGTACTAAACATAACAAAGTAAAATTGGAACTGATTTGCTTGTGTACATAAATGCATATCCACTAAAGACAAAGGAACTTGGGGGTCATTAATCCAGCAAGATAGATGGAAGACTAAATCTTTTTTCTAGTCCCTAATAACTCTCAAAAATATAAATTTTATCACAGAGGCAGAGGAATGACATATTAATCTACAGGACAAGACAGCATGAAGATCAAAAAGGTTTTATGAATTAACAGTGAATAATGGTAATCTATAATTCCCTCACTCAGCAATCATTCTCCACCAACCTCCACAAACACAAACCAACCCATGGACTTGTGCTTTCTCAACACTGAGAGATTGCCCTAGAATTGTATAGTCTGCCAGACCATCCCACCCCTGCCCTTTCTTAGGCCTATATTACCAAACAGGTGAAACATCAGAAATCTACCAGGGAAAGTCAAGAAAGGAGATGGGGAAGGCTTGGAAGTGGAGAAGACCTTGACTCCCTTTACTTGGGTTGGTCCCTAGGTCAGAGAACCCCATATTCCCAGAACACCTACACCACCTTGCCCCAGCCCAGCTAAAAGCAAAAGTCACTGGTTCAATCTAGACAGAGAATTAAAAAATAAGAGGAAATAGAGCTGCAAGACAAAATGCATGGTTACATCAGGCCTGAAGGAAAGAGGATTGGAATCCAAGTGCATTCCATTTGCATTACAATTCAGTCCATTTATGTCCCCCCCAAAAATTACTTGAGGTGGAGTCTAAGCCTGGTGAAAAATAAATTCCAGAATGTGGGGGTAAGTTTAGATAGCTTTGAGGTCCATTCCCAAGGGCAAACCCATAATGAAAGAAGGAGTGAGACAGAGAGTGACAAGAGAGTATTAAGAAAAAACACCAAAGCCACTAACATCTCAAGAAGAAGCAAAATTTCAGTTAAAAACTTAGAGCATAAGTCTATAAACCAACAGTGAAGATAAAGACCAACACATCCAAGAAAATATAGACTTCTCTAACTAAGTATTGCAAGACAAAGTAAACTGAACCAATACCTGATAAAATACAGAGCACTAAGAATTCCTAAGAGAACATGGAAATGCAACCAGAAGTTCCAGAATAATTCAAGAGAATCTAAAGTGAAAAGGGGGAGGTGACTGGGAGTGGGGGGTGTGGGGAGGAAGAATGGTATAATTTATTGCTTGCACAGAACTAATTAGCAGAAGAAGCTAGAATCCATGGTCTCAAGACTCTCCAAAGAAGTCAGACATGCACAAGTTGGAGATACAAATGTAAAACAATCTGAAAAAGGAAAAGAAAAAAATGATGTTAAATGAATAGCTGTATGCTAGCATAAGTCATTGATCTTGAAGAATTGATGTGGACAGACAACTTAAAAATCATAAACCTACCAGACAAGTATGACAAGTCAAAAAATCTGAACCCCATAATTCAAGAATTGATATAAGAAAATTTCCCGGAACTTCTGAATAAAGAAAACAAAGCACCAATTGAAAGAACTCACAGATAACTACCAGGGGGAAGGGGGCAGGGGTTCCACAAACAGACAGTGTTTCAAATTCTACAAAGCATAATGGCGAAGTTTGAAAAATTCCAATGAAAACAAATTCTACAAGTGGCCAAGAGAAAGACTTTCATATATAAAGAAAAGTAACACGAAATTATTCTGTACCCACAAGAAACTACAGAAAGGAATGAAATAATATATTCCTTAAAGCAAAGGGGCTCAAATGTAACACAAGATGATAGATATAACCTGAAAAATCTCAGCCTAATCAATGAAGAAAGATGGCTCAATTTAAAAAGAGGCATTTGCAGAATTCTTGAAAAAAAAATAGAGCAACCTTCCAATGTCCTGTTACTGAAGCAAAGTGCTTTATTATAGGTTCATGGAGCACTTTAAAATATATCTATTAGAAAATGAAAATATGACATACATGTAACATCCAAGGGGAGTCTAAGAAATTAAAGAACTGTATGGAATATTTTTGATAATTCAGCAAATGAACTGTACTAGAACCAGATTATTGTTACAAACAGAACTGTTGCTCACAACCAACTAAACATAAAAGTAATCCATAAAAATTTAAGAATGATATTATCAATACATGTCTCCATGCCAAATAGTGATAATCCCCAAACTATATGGAATGGAATGAAAGGCTTTCAAAATATAGATACCTAGTAAAAGAAATTAAAATAACATCAGAATTGAATGAGATAAATGACATCCTATTTGCTACTGAAGTTGTTCAGAAAATACTATTAATGAGTCCATAAACAATAAGCTTATTCAATTGCAGTTATTCAATTGCCAAAAAAATCATTTTATCCAATTGCACAATTATCTGCAGAACATTAAATATAAAAGAATAATAGCAGGACAGCAACATGTCCGCAGAATATTTCTATCTGCCATTTAAAAATATAATAATGAGGTAACAGTGATAACAACTAGTATTTATGTAGTATTTTAAGTTTATAAAGCTTTCTGCATAAATTATCTCATTTGCTGTATTTCTTAACTGGGAGAACATAGCCCAAAATCTAAATTTTCCCACTTACAGAGATTCCCAAACAAAGCTATTAGGAATGGAAAGAAAATGAGTGTAAAATGTTTATAAGCATAACTACTACCTAATCATCTTCAATGAAGTTTGGAGCCCCCAGATACTCAAGTGGTAACTTTGACTGATTCAAGAGGGGAATATTTATATACTATTACAAGACCTCTAAAGTGTCACAAAGCATTATATTTACATAAAAAAATCCATTTCATATAAATCACCTGAATTTAAGAGTTATCTTCTTGCCCCTTTACTAATGCACTGGAGTTTTCACATTTTGTTTTGACCAGAAAGTGAGCTTGTGTTTTTAAGGGAGCTTTTTAGCAATTTCTACATGCCTACAGATTTATCATCATAGCTTCAAGACACTCCAGTATATGAAATAATGAATAAAGGTCTGAGTGAACATATGTTTTCTATACCTATACCAATTGTGGAAAGACAAAGCTATCTTTGTTGTTTGGGGGTTTTGTTGTTGTTGTTATCTACTTATTCCTAATACTTTGGAGCTGTAAAAAGTTCCATTTCCTATGCTTCTCCTACAAAAAAAGGTATTTAGATAAGCAACCTACAAAGGCATGGCCACAGGGCCCCATCTCTATGCATTACATAATAAACTTCCAAGGTCACCCACAGGCCAAGCCAGACCAACTACCCAGTCTTCTTGTTTTCTTCTACTTTATACCCTCTCAATCAATTAAAATGCTCAATGATTCCAAATCATATATTTGGATATTAGGGAAGCAAGTAACACCTTCTTTCTTCACCAGTTAAATGTTAAAAAATATATGCAAAGCAAAATTAAGAAGTAGGAAAAATTACCAGGAACATTGAGCCTGTGTGGGAAGATGAGGTTTTTCCTGAATATAAAAAGAGCCAGGAACTTTAATCTTTGGGCTACTACTTTCTTTGTGGGCCTGTATCCCTGATAGCCCTTAAATGACTGGATCAGCAGTGATCAGCAAAGACAGATAATCTACAGGTTTGGAAGAATATATCCCCAAACTGAAAGCACTCCAGGGACCCATCAGTAGCAGGATTCCTTTATTTAGCCATTAAGCCAAGGATCACATGACTAATCTCAAAACTATTCTTCCAATAAATATAGCTTAAGATATAGAAGATTTTGTGTGTGGATAGTTTCTCCTTTATCTTTCTGACACTGCCATTAACCACAAAAATATTCCATGTAGAAAAGATTTGCTGCTAAATGGTAGATAAAATGGTCAGGATAGCCAGATCTTTTCTCTACCTCTAACAAGCCATCTTGACTACCTAAAGCATAAGTTCTTAAAGGCAGGACCAGGGTAACTCAAGCTCTGAAAGGTCCTTCCAAGCTGGATAAATTTCAAGCAAGGACAATCATAAATTGTATGTCTTTTGTCGAAGGACATGTATAGGTAAATTCAAAGAGGCCCATCAACATATTGGCAACAGGAAGCAAAATAAGTCAGTTGCAGAATCTCATAAAGGCCGTCTTCTTAGTTATTGTAGGATTGTGATCTGCTTGGGGAATACTAACAACCAACTTACAAACACCTTGAAGGAATGACATAAGTACTCATTTGCTAAGGTTTTGTTATTAAGGTTGGCATTTGTCTGAATGAAAAAAACTAGAAAAGACGAAGATTAGAAGAAAATTGGTCCCTTCTAAGTGCTTCCTTTTTTTTGTTTGTTTCCAACTACTGCTCCTGCTTTGAGGGGAGTCTAAAAAGCAAGTTTCCTTTATCTTACCCTTAACAAAACCTAAAAAGCCTTTACAAAGAAGTATTCATGTGTGTGTTTGTGTGTGTGTTTTGCTTAGAGGTGCAGAATTTAAACTTGGGTTTTGTTGTGTACTATTAAGAGTAGTTTTTAGATGCCAGGCATGTGCTCACTTCCATGACTGTATTATTTTGCTTTTATTTGACCTCACAATCACCATTTTAATGAAGGTTGGCTAAAGTTTGACATGTTTCACAGACTTTGATAAGCACCTGAAAAAAATACATTTATTTTGTTGCTACCATCTATAACTTAAGCCAATTCAATCTATTTTCTCCAGCCTCTGAAATATATTCAACCTGTGATATTTCTACCCTTTAACAATATTTTGTCAGCCTTGAAGTTATTACAGCTTTGTGATTGCTGTGAATATAACAGAGAGTAAGAAAACTGTTTATTTCAATTTGTAGCTTAGGTAGCAAGTGTCAGAATGCTGACTAAAAGTATGTAAGTAGCTGTGTAAAGTCTTACAATAAGCTTTTTTCAAAAAAAAATTTTAAATCCTCAGAGTTTTTCTATCGCTATCCATGTTTCCCCTCAGGGTCATTCATTTATATTATTTTAATCATCTATTTTAAGAATTCATTTTATTATACCATTTTGACTTCCTTCTCTTCACCTCCCACTTAATAGAAATGTAGAGACTACCCAGGTTTAATTCAGAATTCATATGGCCTATTTATTGTTATAACTTTTAGAGTTCTAAGCATGTAGCCCTCTTCTTTGATTTCAGAATGGTCATTTTATTCTAATCAGCTCTGCGTGGTACAAAGCAAGAAAGGAAATTAGTGACTTGTTACCACTATGAAGCTATTGAACTTTTAAAAATGTCTTTAGTGAATGGTATGCACCTAGGCTTATTTCAAACCTAGGCAATTCCTTGTTATTCACACAAAGACGAGTCACACAAAACCAGACCACTTCAACAAGATGGTTGAAATAAATGACCCAATTCACTACCACTTCTTCTGAGCAAGTCCAAAGTCTCTCCTCGGACTTTAGAGGCAGCTTTAAGTGTTAGCCAAAATGGCCAGTAAGATATCCAATATAGGGGACCTATGATAAAATACACCCTGTTCCTCTTGGAAGAGAAGTGGGGACAATGGATGCAAAATGTTGCATATGCTATCATATATTGCACTGGGTCAGCCAGTTTTGCTCAACCACTTGCTGCTATAAGAGGGGGCTTTTTCCCCTAAGTTTAGGGAGAGAAATGGCATATAAATAAAATTGGAAAAAATAGAATTAGTTGCCTTAAAGAAGAAATGAATGATCTTGAAAGGCAGGGGTTTCCTCCTCCATAGTGATTTTCATTCCAGCAAGTCAAGTGATTTTCCCAAACATTTATTAAGCACCCATTATGCATCAGACACTAGTGCATAAGTTCTAGGTATACAAAAAAAAAGACCAAAAACAAAAAAACAAAACAAAAACCAACTCCCCACTCTCAAGGAGATCCAGTCTAATGGACTTAGGCTAGATGACAACTTTTCAAGTTTAATATAGAGGAGATCTCCCTTTTGGTATATGGGTTAGGCCACTGAGGTCCTATCTAACTCTTAAATTCACTAATTTTAATACTGAACAAAAGATATCCATAATTTGTAAATAGACTCCTAGAAAGATGGGAAGGTGTTTTCCCTCCCATGACTTTGTCATCTACCTGTAACCTAAATACCAGTAAGGTACCAAAAAACTTCTCTAGAGTCTCCTCTTCCCTCCATCCTGATCTTCTAACAAAAAGAGATGAACAGACAGAAGATTTCTTCTATTTACTTGCAATAAAATATTTGGTTCTTCTCTCTTCACTCCTTCCAGTTTTCTGCATAGATAGGTTTCAAAATATCAATGATAAACTCCCTGATGATCCTTGCTCATTTTGCCACCACTAAGGTGGAAAGGCATAAATTGTAATAGCTATTTATCACATAAATTCTCTTAGTCTTCCCAAAGAAGATAAATGAGGCTAACAATCAACAGAATTGTGACAGAGTGATTCATACTGGAGGTAATACAGTTATGAAGACATTATAGGACCCATTCACAAGATATCCAAAGGAGGGGAAGACAACAAAGTTGTGAAAGAAAAATCTCAGATTTCTTTAATTCAGAATTCTTTAACTTTAGTACCAAATCTTTAATACCAAAGAAATCTTTAACACACACACACACACACACACACAAATGACCAAAGGAACATCAACAACTACTGTACTACATACCTACTTTCACATTTACATAAATTTTGTGTGAGAATCATCTCCACAGGTATTGAGATCATCTACAACGTGGGTGTTAGGGAACAGTCTGGCTTTTGCAAGTGATTTATCGTCAACCACATCTTTGTCAGTCTGACATTGACTAAAAGATTTAAAGAATATAAGATCATGTTGTGCTTATTTTTATTCATTATTTTAAAAGCATTTGATTTGATAGCGTAATATGCTTCATTAAAGACTCCCTTTCAATAAGATGGTTCTAACCATACATCAGAACTGTATAGGATTTCTTGAAAAATATAACAGAAATGATCTTGTTCAATAGCCTTCTAGCTGTAAACATCAAGTATAGCAAAAATTAGAAAGATACATGTTCACTTATGGTGCCCACATGATTGCAATGGAAAGCATCCAGTGCAAAGTATGAGAGATTCTCTATTTATGAGATACTGTGGATGTTCTTGCTTGCAGATGACATGTTATTTACACCAAACCCTAGAATGTTAATTGCAGTGGCTCCTAATAGTGGATTGTAGCTACTCTAAAGAGTTTGTCCTACCCATCAAATCAGATTTTTTAAAAAAGTATATGGAGAACATTGTTGTCCAACAGACAAGTTGGACCTAGAATAAGAAGGGGAAGTTGGACAAACTGGAAAGTCTTCAGAAAGTTGCAAAGCTCTTTTAATGATTTCAGATTTCTCCCCAAAACAGAATCCCACCTGTATAAAACCAATATTCTACTGATAATGCTATATGGTTGTGAAAAATGGAACACAATAATTTCTGAAGAATTGAAAATTAATATAATGCAGATGGGAATGAAGAGATACATAATAGTTATACATATACAGGCTATAACATATAAAATGCCAACATCTTCAATCTACCTTTGATGTCCACCTTTCACCCAACTCTCACCTGTGATTCCAAGAAGCTGTAGCATGTACAACAGCCACATCACAGTAAAACCATCTTGACAGATGGATTAAACCAGGTTGAGGGTAACCCAAAGACCTCACAACCATTGGTGAATTGAGGGAATGTCTATCCTAAGCACATGAAGATTTCCCCTGGTGGAATGCGTGGATGAGAACAATTTGTTCCAATGGCCATGAAGATGGCTGAAGCAAGAATTGTGAAACACTTAGAATTTGATCAGACAGCAAAGACAAAGGGTCGTTCACTACATCTTGGGTTATCACCAGTCATCCTGACTTACATCTTGCTACAATGATGTGGAAGAGAGAGTGAGGCTGACATCTTTGCCTCACTCAAATCCAATATACCCCACTGATGTAATTGGTCCTCTTTGAAACAAATAATGAAAAAGAAGTGAAAAATGGTATCAGAGACATGTATATTGGAAAAAGAAGATAGGCTCATCAAAAGGTGAAGATGAGCAATGACAGGCAGATGGACTAAATGTTCCATTGATGTCCTTGGAACATAAAGAGAAAGTAAGGAAGGGATCCCACTGTGCAGGACAAACAGGGGAAGACATGGACAAGAGATGAGCAGTATGGGTAGACAAGAATGTAGTGTGATCTACATCTGTTTGATTAAAGTAATCAACCTCATCAATGAAATAACACATCCATTTGAGAGGGAAAGAAAAAAAATACATTTTGGCCAATCAAATGCATAACCTTTCAACCATGCGGGTGTCTCTAAAACTTGATGCCACTGAACACCAGGTGCTTTCCACACATCAAGAGAACACAAGATATGCTAGTTTCTCATATCTTTTCAAAATCTAACAAAAGAAAATGGCAACAACATTTTTTAATGGACTTGCTTCCAAAATTAACCCTTTGCAAACATTTTTTATTTAAAAAATTTAAATGCCACACATTAGTCATGGATTATGCAGGATTACACATAATAAACTTTGAATGAGAACAATGAGACACATTTTCATATTTTTCTCCTCAAATGAAATATATTAAGAAAATGAATATGTGCCTGCCTAGGTCTCTTACTATAAAATGCTAAGTTTGGCTCAGCATTACTGCATGAAAATTAATCAAACATTTAAAAGATCTTTCCTGGGACTTCTAAAAAGATGTTTAAATTATTCTGACCGTAGGTAAAGATATCCCAATTAAAATATTGAATATTTGCATTTCAATGGAATATTTCACTGAAGAACTAGCTATGCTGGTTACAAAGATATCCAGAAGTAATACTGGCTAGTCAATTCCTTCCAAAATAATAGTAGTAGTAACAATAATAATAATTAGTAATAATAGCTAATTTTATATAGCACAATAAGGTTTGCAAAGCACTTACATACATTATCTCATGTAATCCTCACAACAATTCTATGAATGAATAAACAAATGAAACATTTGTTAAGCACATACTATGCTCAAAGAACTGTGATAAAGTGCAGGGGATAAAAGAAGAAAATTATGACAGTCCAGTTCTCTCTCAAAGAGTTCACATTTTAATGAGGAAGACAACACATATGTAAGGATTTAGCTACAAGTCTGATAGAAAGACACAGTGGTCCTTAGGGTGCAGCAGCAAAGCAAAAGATGATTCTTCTTCTTTAATATCATTTACATTGATAAAGTTATATTATTTTCTGATGTTGAACCATCTGATGGATCCAAAGACTTTGATGAAGGGGACTTTCTTTTTCTAGGTCTTTAGTAACTAACTGTGCAGGAGCAGTCATTTGTAGGAGCAGTAGCCAGGCTGCTCCCAGGGGATGCTTCCCAGAATGATGGCTGAGGACACTGGGCTAGAAGTATTGTTATTCTAAAGGTTCTTAGGTTTAAGATCCTAGGCTAGCTCCATCAGAGTCTGAGGAGAGATGAGGGTGAAGGTGGTGGTGCTGTTTTGATCTGCCTGATAAATGCTACCTCCTGTCTCTTCCTTGGGGTGCCTTGCTATTTTAGCTAGATGGCTTGCCTACCCTGTATATAGCAGATGCTTAGCAGTTGGTGCAATAGCTGGCACTTTCTCCACAGAAGTTGTTTTTTTTCCTCTGGATGATGATGGAGAGGCTTGGGTTAGAAGCAAGACTGGTGGTCTTAGGGGTAAGGGGAATAATCTACTCCCAGAGCTCCTGTGCTTATCTGCCTGTTGGTGGCAGTTGATGTTGGTGGTGATGAGGAAGACAATGATTCCACAATTCCACAATGATTTCTCCCCCATAATGATAGCCATTGAGACTGGGCAAGAAGCATGTCTGATGGCCTAAAGAGTACTGCTATTTCCAAGGCTTCTGGTATCAGAATCCTGGGCTACCCCTATCAAAATCTGAGGGGAAATGGTGGTCAAGGTGGCAGTGTTGGTTTCACTTTCTATTTGTTGTTATCCATCTCTCCTTCAGGGTGCCCCACTACCTCAGCTAGGCTTGCCTGCTTGCATGTAGCAGTTGGTTAACAGTTGGTGGTGATGGCTGGTTCCTATCTAAAGAAGTCATCTACCCATATTATGATTTCAAGGCCTTGGCTGAAATTAGGAATGGTAATTTGGACATAAGAACTACTACTCCCAGGGCTCCTATACCTGTCTATTGGTGGCAGTTAATCAGAAGTTGCTGTTGGTGTTGATGAGGAATGTGGTCCCTCTCTCTATCTCTGTGAGGTAGGTCTTCAATTTATAGATGAGGAAACTGAGGCTGAGAGGAATGTTAAGTGATTTGCCAAGAGTCATATTACTTATAAGTGTTTACTGTGGGATTCAAATTCAGATTTTCCTGACTACTGACTATTCCTGATTTACTGACTACTGACTATTGACTATGATTTTCCTGTCTACTCTATCACTCAGGAAGCAGTGATGGAATACCTCCTAATTTGAAACTTAGAGATTTGCTAACAAATGATGAGTTGATGGTAAAGATGTTAAAGGGCATCATGAAACAAAATTTTACCAACTTTGATACAGAAACATGCAAAGACATATATTTGTGTGTATGTGTGTATGGAGAGAGAGAGAGAGAGAGAGAGAGAGAGAGAGAGAGAGAGAGAGAGAGAGAGAGAGAGAGAGAGAGAGAGAGAGAGAGAGAGGTTTATAAAGTGTTTCTGCAGTTATTACCAAGAGCTAATGCTGCCCTATTCCCACATGCTAAGTGCCCTACTTCCTGTGACATCAACAATAAGATAAAAATAGATGAACTATGAATGACTCCCATCATCCATCATGTTGAACCATGTAAGTTTTCATCTAGAATAAGGATAATTATTTCACTATTAGATATACTAAGAGATCAACCTTTTGATTGTCCATACAAAAGCATAATTTAAAAATTTGTGTGTATGTATCTACATATCATGTGTGTGTGCATGTGTGTATGTACAAAAAATTATAACAGACAAGTTCCCTCAAAGAGTTCATGTTTTATTGAGAGAGACAACACACATGTCCCAGAGTATCAATATCTATATGAAAATCCTGAAAATGGATTGTTTTAGCCCAGAATTGGAAGAGGAGAACAGGCTGTATTTGAAATTTCAAATTCACCTAACCTCTCTGTTCTTCAGTTTTCTCATCTTTTAAAACAGAAAGGTAATCTCTAAGGTCCCTTCCAGTTCTAACATGCCTAGGATAAATCCTAAAGATTTGTGTCTCAGGAGAATATTTAAATTTTTTTGTTGCACCTGGGATTTCATTGGTGTAGGGTACTTTAAAGAACGAAACTCCCTCTCTCTACCTGTGCAGATCAATAACTTATTTATAAATCTTAAAGAGTTTCCAGGGAGCACTGAGACATTGGGTGACTTGTCCAGGATCACATAGTCTGTATGTATCAGAAGTAGGACTTGTACCCAATCATCCTAACTCTAAGACCTGCCTTCTAATCACTATTTCATGCTTCTAGTACAAATAAATGAATTAGATATTACCATAAAAGTTTGCCCTTTATATTTATCCTGAGAGATTCTTATGCCTTACAGTATTTTTTAGTCTATTGTGTGAAGCATATGGAGACCCTTGGAGTACTTTGCATAACTGAAGAGTGCCTATTCGCTTAAGTGCGTTTCATGCAAAGACAGAACAGCATAATTACATCACTTACATAACATTATATCACTGTTTTATTCTGACCATGCATTTTTAATATTAGTTAATTATAATAGCTAATAGGGGTAGAAAATTCCTAGTTAGGTTTCCCTACTCCCTCTCCCCTCCCCATAAGGAATAAAAATATCTCTCAGCATGGTTTTCTTCCCTGTTAAACTGAAATATACATGAAATTATTTTTCTGATTTAAAATTGTTCTGCATTTTTCACAGGCTACCTGGGATCTGTCTTTGAGCCTTACATATTGGTCACCCTCATGGCTGAAAATTTGACAATATGTCATAAGAAGAAAAAAGATGTAAGATGACTTCATTTTTAGAATTACAGTTCATGAGAGAGTTAGTTTACAAGGAATATCTTGAAGCTTCCCATAATTGGAGAATATTATAAGAAAATATAATACATTATAGAAATTATGGTATTCTATCCCCTTCCAATTAGGGTCACCCTTCTTGGGGAGAAAAGCATAGCCAATCTTATAAAAGTATACAGGAAAAAAAAACAATGAAAATGCTTAGAGACATTTGGACATTTATGTGCATGAAAAGGTTTAAGAAAAGCTAGAGCTATCATCTGGCATAACGACTATCATTATGTGAATGGTTCCCAAATATCTTCACCTTTGACCTCTGTTTCTCTAGTTGTCTCCAAGAAAACTTCTCTCTCTCTTTCCCTCAGATTTTCTTGATGCTAATTCAATTTAAGGAAAGTCTGTCTGTCAACAATGTTTATTTATCCAAGCACCCAGCTGTTTGAGCATTACACTAGGCACTATGGGGAAGGGAAAAAGAGGGAATATTGTCCTGCCTTCAAGGATCTTATACTCTAATTGAATATACATAGCATATAGATTTTTTTAAAAACCACCTTAATAGTACTTCCAAAGGGACATCTAGGTTATTCAGTTCAATTAATCGAGTATCAATAGGATTATTATGCTAAAACTATGTAGAGCAAAGGATTTTTCTGAGTAAAGTGACATGTTTTATAGGAGTTAAAAACCACAGATTGATAGAGAGAAGAGGGAAAGGATTTCAGGTGAGAAAGGATGCCCTGAGCAAAGGTACTATGTTACAAATAAGCCCTGTGGCAAAATAGCAAGGTAAGGAATAGATAGTAAGTAAATTAAATTGGTGAGACTGTAAGTCTGGTTTAGGAGTGAGTTTTGGAATCTTGAAGGCCAATCAAGGGATTACAAATCTGATGGAATAAAATTCTGAACTGGGTAAGAGAAGTTCTTTAGAAACCCAAAGAAGTTGCCTCTGACACATATTGGCTATGTGACCAGAGGCAAGTCACTTAACTGTTCCCAAGAAACTCTTCAAAAGCATAAATTACAGAACAATAATTCAACAAACATTTATTAAAAATCTATCATGAGCCAGGCACTATGCTAAACTCTAGAGATAGAAAGACCAACGTTAAAAAGTCTTTGCCCTCAAGGATCTTACATCCTAACAGAGATAACATGCCCACATTTAGTACACAGATAGCGATAGGGACTAGATTTTGTAAATTCTTTGGAACAAAGAAGTAAGTCCTGGTTTGTGAAACTGCTTTAACCAAAGCAGGCTGGCACTTTCTTTGCATGTTAGAGTTGCTTAGAACACTAAAAGGTTAAGGGACTTGTCCAGGGTCACACAGCCAGTAAGATTCTGCTTACTTAACCTAGCTCTTCTTGGCTCCAAGGCTAGCTATCTATCTACTTTGCCATGTTATGATACAAAAATAAATGGAAAACAGTTGGAGGTTGAGGTAATCAGGAAAGACCATGTAGAAGGCATTACTTGAGCTGAGTCTTGAAGTAAAACAAGTATTGCAAGAGGTAGAGATAAAGGAGGAGTACATTCTAAGCATTCAGTAAATGAAAAGGCAAGGACATAACACATATGGCATTGTGTGTGTGTGTGTGTGTGTGTGTGTATGCATGTGAGTAGGCCAATATGTTTGGACAAAGGAGAACAATTTGAAAAAAAAAACTGAAAGATCAAGACAGGGTCAGATTGTAAAGGTATTTAAATGTCCAAAAGTTTATATTTACAGATAATAAAAGTCCCTGGAGTTAGGTTTTTGAGTGGAGGGGGAGAGGAAGTAACATGATCTTACCTACATTTTGGGAAAAGCTTTTTAGCAGCTGTGTAGAAGATTTATGAGAGTAGGGAGAGACTTGAGCCTGAGCAACAAAATAGAAGGCCATTGGGAATAGTCCAGGTAATGAAGTGATGAGGGCCTGCCCTGGAGAGGAAGGGGGGATGGCAGTATAAGTGGAAAAGAGGGAATAGATTCTCTCATAAAGGCAGAAATTACAAAAATTCAGAAATTTATTAAATAGATGGGCAAGTGAGAGTGTGGAATTGAAGATGACATTGAGATTGCAAACCTGGGTGACTACAAGGATGGTGGTACCATTTATAGTAATAGGGAAGTGTGGAGGAGGGGGTAAGTTTCGGGGAAAAGATATTTGTTTTTGATGTGCTGCTTGAAATGCCCAAGAGACGCTTTCTGACGCGGGATTAGAGCTAAGGCAAGAGACTAGGCCTAAATACATACATCTAGGAACCATCTATTTCAAGATGGCAACTGCACTCAAGGGAGGCAATGAGGTAGCCAAGTGTGAGAGTGAAGAAAAGAAAAGAGGTTCTAGAACAGTGCTGAGGGAAACTTGAGTGAATTTATAGGCAGCAGAAAAGGAACTAATAAATAATAAAAAGGAACTAATAGTTAAGAAGACATTGAAGATGGGCAAGGGTGTCGGTGGAATCACCTTCTGGAGAGAATGAAATCATAGAGGGGCTGGTCTTCAAGAGAAGAAAGGCCACATCTTGACCAGAGACTGGAGAAAAGGTTGAAACAGTGGAAGAATGGTGAAGAAGAAACTCTTGACAAATAAATTTTATGTTGGCTTTTCTAGGGTCATCCTCCCAGAAATTACTTTATTATAAATTTTGTTTAATTTTATTTATACATGTACATATTGTTCTCTCCATACCAACCTCCCCCCACCTCAAATAGATTTCAAGCTCCTTGAAGGAAGATTTTTGTATCCCTTGCACCTAACAGTCCCTAGCACACACACACATATACATATATATGCTTTACAAACATATATACATACATAAATATACAAACATTTTTTTTAAGTATTTGTTGATTGCAAAATGAATGTTGGTAAAATGCTAGCATCTGACTAACCCCCACTGTTAGTATGCAGGATATGAATGAAGATCTGGCAAAGGAGACAGAGGAGGAGTGGTCAGATAGGTAGAAGAATCAGGAAAGAAGCAGTGTTTTGTTTTGTTTTGTTTTGTTTTGTTTTAAAAAAAAAAAACCCTAGAGAGAAGAGAGTATTGAGAAGAGGGGAGTCCACAGCACCTAAAGTTGCAGAGAT
The DNA here is from genome assembly GCF_028583685.1 of Petaurus breviceps papuanus. Classification (NCBI taxonomy): domain Eukaryota; kingdom Metazoa; phylum Chordata; class Mammalia; order Diprotodontia; family Petauridae; genus Petaurus; species Petaurus breviceps. The sequence continues at coordinate 58,915,395 of NW_027187391.1, forward strand.
CAATAAGGAAGAAGGTTGGGAAAAGACAACTAAGGCTTTTAGTGTTCGTGACTTTGGAGGGAGTTTTGGTTGAATGATGTGGTTGATAGACAATTGCAAAGAGTTAAGAGGAGAATGAGAGGAAAGGAAAGGAAGTGGAGACACTGATTATAGACAGCTTTCTCAAGGAATTAAGTGCAAAAGGAAGGAGAGATCTAGAACATACAGCTAGCAGGGATAGAAAGATCAAGGGAGGGTTTTTTGAGGATGGGGGATACATGAGCATATTTGCAGGCAGTTAGGAATAGCCAGTTCGTAAGGAGAAATTGTGAGAGAGTAGGGAGGCTAGAAGAGGCCATTTGATGGAGCTGACTTCCAGGTGACATGGGTTTACTCATACATATGGAGAGGTTTGCCTCCTTTTCGTTTGAAACAGATGGAGGAGATGGTGGTAGAAGACATGAGATGAGAAATAGGAAAGAAAAGGGAACTCTCTTGGAATAGCCTCTTTTTTTAGTGAAATTAAAGTAAAATTCTCAGTTGAAAGAATGGGGAGGGGGGCAAAGAAAGTTGTGGGATATTTAAGGCGGAGTTAAAAAGGTTTGGGGAAATGTGTGGTGAGTGAAACAGTGAATTGATGAGGAAAGTATAAAAAGATTACTTTGAAGGGCAGCTAAGTGGCACAGTGGATCTGGAGTCAGGAGAACCCTAGTTCAAATTTAGCCTGAGACACTTAATAGTTATGTGACCCTGGGCAAGTCACTTAATCCTGACTTCCCCTCACCCCCCAAAAAAAGGCTTACTTTGCCATAATCTGAGGGCCCATTTCCAGTTATGTAACATAAATTTGTAATGGACTCAAGCATAGTTTTGTGTTTTTCCCTTTTTTTTTTTCTTTAGCATCACATAAGTAGGATATTTTTAATCAAACGTTAGAAGTTATTAATTTGTTCTGGAATAAAAAGCACAAGCTTTGTCATAGATAATAATAATAATAGCTAGCTCATTTCCATTGTACTTTATACTTGCTATCCCCTCAGATCCTCACAATCACCCTTTGGAATAGGTACTATTATTATTTCCATTTTACAGATAAGAAAACTGAGTCAACACAGTTAGTAGGTGCCTAAGGCAGAATTTAAACTGAGGTCTTCCTGACTCCAAGTCCATGTATCTCTCCACCCACTGCACCACATGACTGCCTACATAAACACAGAGGCCTGTGGCCTACCTGGAGGACTTTTGTAAATTGCTATAGCTCCTAGAAGGTTTTATAGAGGACTGAAACACTGGAATAGAAGTCAGGAGCCAAGACCCTCTTCTAGCCCTACTAGCACAAGCTTATATGAGAGTGTACAAGTCCTATAACCTCTGGTTCTTTAATTTTTCCATTTTCAAACTGAGGATAATAATACCTAATCTCCTACCTACCTCTTAAAGCTATAATGAGAATTAATTGGATGTCTGCAAAGTGTTTTGACCTCCTCAGAAAGACACCCATGTGATTAAAACTCCTTAATTTCTCTCTCTTCGTGCACCAGATCTTCAATTATGATACGCATAAGCTTGCAATTCTGGTTCCAATTGACTCCCTTCCCTCCCCTCCTCATATGACACGCAAGTTGTAATCAGGTGCTATTCTGTCTTGGAAACATCATCCCTAAAATTCACTTTCTCTGTTTCATAACTCCTGATGTTTAAACCATCATTAGTCTCAGTTATTGTAATCTCTTTAGAATACTGCCCTTTTTTTACCTCAAGAAGAAGAAAATTTAATGGAAAGTGAGCTCTAATACCCATCAGGGGAGAAAGTAAAATAAAAAATTGAATTAAATTAAAAGTTCACATTTTAATCAAGAAACAAATAACCTTCTTTAAACATGCACATGGTTAAGTCATTCTCAATTGTTCAAGTTGCTTGAAGTATCTTTTCCACTGGGAGAAATAAAGTGTATAAATATGAAGGAATGCAGGCCGATGGGAGAGGCTGGTAGCTATGATAACCTGGAAAGGGAAGAGGACCAAGAGGGAAGAGAGTAGTGGCAGCCAGGGGAGAAAAAGGAAATTTCAAAGGGTTTTGCTCTCATTTTGTACAGGAAGACAGGCAGTTGAGTAAAACTAAAGAGAACTTACAGATCATTTCCCTCAGAAACTGGTGAACAGAGCAGCTACTTCAGAACTGGGGGGAGGTGAAAAGAGATGAAAGGAGAGAAAAGACAAGAGTGGACTAGAGAAGGAGGAGAGAGGAAGAAGCAGAGAATAGGATAGAGACTCTATCTTCTTTGTTGCCACTACCATCGCCTTTTACCAGCAGGTAACAAGCTGCAAGTAGCAATGAACCAAAACAGGATTATAAATGACCCTAAGAATAGATGACTAACATGTTCATTGGTGGCACAATGCTGGACCTGGAGTCAGGAAGATCTGAGTTCAAATCCAGACTCAGACACTGACTAGCTATGTGACTCTGAGCAAGTCATTTAGCCCTATTTACCTCAGTTTCCTCATCTGCAAAATGAGTTGGAGAAGGAAATGACAACACTCCAGTATTTTTGTCAAGAAAACCTCAAATGGGAACACAAAGCGTCAGACATGACTGAAACAACTGGACAAAGGTGCCAGGCACTGTGATAAGCAATTTATAATTGTTATATACAATTATTATATGTAAATATTATCAATATATTATATATTGATCCTTACAACTTTGGGAAGTAGGTGCTATTATTATCCCCATTTTACAAATGAGGAAATTGAGGCAGGCCGAGGCTAAATGGCTTGCTCAATCACACAACCAAAAAGTGTCTGGGTTTGGATTTGAACTCAGACCTTCCTGAAAAGTCCAGTGCTCTATCCACTGTGCTACCTAGTTGTTAATAAATATTAATATAGTAATAATAGCTAACATTTACATAGCACTCACAATGTGTCAAATACCTTACAATTACTATCTCTTTGGATCCTCATAACAACCCTGGGAGGTAGGTGCTATTATTATCCTCATTTTACAGATGAGGAAACTGAGGCAAACAGAAGTTAAGTGGCTTGCCCAAGGTCACTCTGAGGCAAGATTTGAATTCAGATCTTCCTGACTCCAACCCAGCACTCTAGCCACTGAACCACATAACTTCCCCTCTACAGCAGTGATTTCTAAACCTAGTGTCCACGAACTCATTGTGGTGTGTGTGTTCACATTTTGATAACTGTTTCTTTTGTAATCTTAAATATTATATTTAATGCATCTAAAAATGTTATTCTGAAAAGGGGTCCATAAGCTTCAACAAACTGCAAAAGCAGGCTATCATTATATGAAAAATGTTGCCTTTCCCCTACTCAAAAAAAGAAGTCCCTCTTCTAAGAGTTTACTTATGTCAAGATAAATGTTCAGGCATTTAAGAAGGAAGATATTCCTTCCTTCCTTGAATGTCTTCTTTAATTGCATGACTATAAGTAAAGGTCTTGTCTCATTATGTTCTCAAACATTTTCCCAGATTTCCTAGGTGGGTGCTTATGAACCAAGAGAATGAGAAAAAGCCTGCAAATGTACCCAAGCTCTTTTCAAGAGAGTGTTTAATGCAAGGGCTCACAGGGAGTTGATAAACTACACAACCACCAGAGAAGCTATGATAATCCCAAAGTCAGCTGCTGTCTCTGATTCTGTGATCTGCTGCTGCTGCCCCAACCCTCCATGTGGCCCTGAAAACTACAGAAGCACTTGTAAACTTTTAGCAGTGGCTTCAAACCAAGGAAATATAAACATAAATATTGAGAGTTTAACATTTTTGCAGCTGAGGCAAATAACACAAAGGTAATATGTCAGGCATATGACATCCTTTCAAGTCTTACTAAAGAGGCCACCACTAGGTGAAAGGGAACGGGGTTAGGGGGTACGAGGGGTAGTAAGGTTACAGCAGTATGAAGAAGATAGTTGGTCACCTGTATTGTATTTGATACCTTCGTTTTTTAACTTATTATTATTATTGCCAATCAGGCACTAAACTCTTTTTTATTGTTACTTTTGTATTGCTAAATGACTGCAAGTACTTTTAATTCCCTATAAATTTTGGCATCCAGGGGCAAAGCACCCATCCTCTTGCCCTTGTGGTATTGCCACATAAATCCAAAAGCTACCCTTAATTCAATCTAGCATTTGCAAATAACAAACAAAAAATAATCACAGCTAGCCTATGGATAAGATTTTTAATATTTAAGTATATATCCACTGACTTTACAGATACTTGAGAGGTAATTTTTCCTAAATTAATGCTTTACCTTTAAACTTCCTCTTCCTTGCCAGTCTATGCCTTAATTCAAAGGATTTAATATTTTGAGCAAGGATATGTTCTTTCATACACCTCTCATCTTCTCTACAACTCTATACTATTACAATATCTCTTCTTCTCTTCTCCCCTCCTCCCTCCTTCCTTCTATTTATAAGTACCACATCGTACCACTTAGGATGATAATATCCAGCTTCCCCAGGGGATCTATTATCCCCAAATCCACATTTGCCAAACCCTTAGCCCAGATCCTATCCAATGAAGGTAATAAGGTAATGAATTTGTGATTTTTTTTACTTTCAGAAGATCAGTAAAGCATTAGCATTAACATAAAATAGTTTTTAAGTGATTGTGTTAAACATAAGAATAAGGATAGAGTCTGAACCTGAAATTTCATTAATACAGAAAACTCTCAGGTAAGAGACTCTCAGGTCTCTATTGATGTAGGTCAATGCCATCTCTGCAACTCATAGTCTTAGAGAGATGCTTAAAGCACTGAAAGGTTAAGTGGTTAAGAGCTTAAGATGATATTATGGTTATTATAAGACACTAAAATGGGAAGCTCATTCTGTCCATATAGTCTTAAAATATTTATTTAATTTTATGATGTGGAAGATCATATTTAGAATTGGAAGGACCTTAGAGGTTACTCTGTTCAACCAAATCATTTTATAGATGATGAAATTGAGGCCCAAAGAGCTTAAATGGCTTGCCCAAGGGCACCTGGCTGGTAAGTAGCTGAGCTGGAATATGAACCCAGATTCCATGATTTCAAATCCAGCATTCTTTTCACCTCAGTTTGACCATTTTTTCCATTTTTATACTTGGAATATCATACATTTGAGTTCCTAAGATCAAAGAGCACATTTATGTCTCCAGTTCAGATTGGTTGAAGAAAACTTCTAACATTATCAGGTTCTATTGATTCCTTGGTTGCATAATCAAAATCATGCTATTAACTTTACAAAGAATTTATTATCTTCACCATTTGGGGGCAGTTTGGTTGAATTAGGGAAGCTTGCTACTAAGGCCAAGGTCAATTAATCAATTGAAAAGAATTAAATATCACCTATATGCCAGGAATTGTGCTTTTAAGGGCAAAGATTTAATCCCCTTGTGGGTCAGTTCCAGGCCTACATGTAGCATCTTGAACCTTGACGCTCTTTTACGAGAGAGCTAGTCCTATAGCAGTAGACACCACTACCGGAAAACAATTCCAAGCTTATGCCTTATGCATGGTAGATGGGGAAAACACCCTCAAAGACAAAGGGTAATGTTTATAACAATTATCTCTAAAGTAAATTATAGTAAAGATACCAACCATAAAAGATAGGTAGCAGTAGACTGGCCACTGTGCCAAATCCCTATGATCCCATACAGAGTGCCTCTGATAGAATTCCCCAAGTAGAGAAGGGATGGTAGCCTGCTTTTATGGGCATCTTCATTATTTGTATAGTTCATAATTACAGATTATGGTGTGTAATAGAAGTATCTTAGAGAGATTTAGGGACCTGTATAGACATTCTGCAACTGCTTCTGGTCTTCAAACTATGCAGTGAGTCTTTTTGATTGGCTGGGGATACATTCCAAAAGCACTAGCCAAACCTCTCTCTCTTGGTTTGACCTCTTCTCTTTCTGTGACTTCTTCCTATTGAACAGTGTCTAGTGAGAGACAATGTTCTAAGTTCCTCCCCAACCCCCATCAAGTAAGCACAGAGGCAAAGAACCAAAGTCTATATTCACAGGGCCACAGGGCCTCAGAGGGAAGAGATAAACATACCATTGTCTGTGTCTATTATTTTGTTTTAGGTAAAAGAGATTAATCTGGAAACTACGGCCTTGTGAATTTTAAAAGTTCGGGAGAGGATGCTACCCAGGAGTCCAGGAATTTAGTATTTAGGCCCTGAATTTAGTATTTAGAATCTGGACCATAATTAATGCCCCAAGGAGCAACCTTCCAGAAAGGAATTATCTAACAGTTCTTAGCACAGTGTCTTTCACATAGTAGGATTTTAATAAATGCTAGTTGACTGACAGATATGTCACATTTGGGCATGAACTTTATGGGACCATTGCTATGTATAAATTACATTAAATCTGAACCCACTTCCTACAAGAACAAAGTAGTATGGGAAGAATATGCCCCTAAATTGTTGGGATACATGTTCTTGCTCTATCTTCAAAGTAGATATCCCTTTGCAAAAGCTAATTGATGTGAACTCATTAAATGAGACTGGGGTGCTCCCCACTGGAGGTTAATGGAGGTTCATGCTAATAGCAGTATAAAAGAAACATCCCAACCCTTCAGTGATGCCACTAGAACACTAAGAGGGAGATGTATCCAAGAGAGAAAGGCCAGGGAGATACTACAGAAACATGCTCTATTTTTAAGAAAACAAAAGCATGCAGCTAAAAATGTGAAGATCCAATAAGAACATGACCTTCCCTTTCAGTTATTTTCTCCAGTTGCTTTAAAGTGAGAAATGTATATTTTCCTTCTTCCCCCTCATTTTCCTCTACTTCTCATTTATAAACTTTCTCTCCTATTCCCCCCCTCTATTTTCCCTTCCTTTTCCAGTCTCAAGAGGATAAAATAAGACATCACATATAAAAAAGCAAAATGAAAAAATAAAATCTCTAATATTGTTTGCTCTAAATATATTTTACCACCAAATAAATGAAAAAAAAAATATATATATATACCTACTATATGCCAAGTGATGTCAGTTATATATATAAACATTCCAAACTGAAATTTTGGTCTATCTTTGAAAATGCTACCTAGCATACTGTGAAGATTTATATAAATGTTAAGTAACAATAACCTGGAGAGGAGGGAGGAAATGCCTCTAAAATCTTCATCAGGCTGAAAAGAATTCAAATGATTTTACAATTGCAGATTTCCTGTCATCTGTTTCAATGGCTATTCATAAACACATGCAATAAGTATCAAAGGAGTTATTCTAAATGATGAGAGTAATAAAACACTATTATACTGTTGACATTTTACTCTTTATCTCCTGTACAGTTAGGTAGAAGCATATTTGCTTGAGTTTAGGGAATAGCAAAATAAGAAAAATGAGAATAGCTAACAATGAATGTAATAGTCTAACTGAGAACACTGAAGTTTCATAAAAGATTGAGAATTAGTTCAGGCCCCAGAAACAAGCAAAATGGTGAAATAAAAGTGATTTCATTTCCAGACAGAGAAAAGAGAAAGAATATGCTGCAAGGAAACAGTGTTGAATGCAGAGTTGGAGGACCAGGCTCAAACTCCAGTTCTGCCACTTTTTACTACCTGGGAACCTGAAAAAGGCACTTGACCACTCTGGGCCTCAGATTTCTAATTTGTAAAATGAGAGGGTCAGACCAGATGTCCTATAAGGTTCTTTTTAGCTCTAAACCCATGACCCTATGAAATAGCATTGCCTTCATGTTGCAATATAAATTTGTGAAGATTATGATAGATGAAGAGTCCCAGTTATGATCACAGGATGATGTATTTACACCTGGTAGGAACCTTGGAGGTCATGTAATTCATCCTTATTTTACAGATGAGAAAATAGGTCCAGAGAGGTTTAAAGCCATTCAGAACCTGCCTTCAACCTCCATTTCCTGTCTTATTATACTTTGCTCCTCTTTATGCATTCTAGTGTCCAAAAAAACCAGCCTTCTTGGTGTTCACTCTACATTTCACTCTCTCTTCCATATCCATGTCATTGAGAAGGTTGTCCCCCATACCTGGAATGCTCTCCTTCCTCATCTCTACCTCTAGACCCCCTAGTCTCCTTCAGAGTTCAGGTCAAGCACTACCTTCCATATAAGATCTTTCCTAATCCTTGCATCTATTTGTGCCTCCTCTCCTCTCCCAGAAGAACTAGGTGGCAGAGTGTATAGAGTGCCAGATCTAGAGTCAGAAATAGTCAACTTTCTGAGTTCAAATCTGACCTCAGACTCTTACTAGCTGTGTGATCCTGGGCAAGTCACTTAATCTTGTTTGTCTCAGTTTCCTCATCTGTAAAAATGAGTTGGAGAAGGAAACAGCAAATTACTCCAGTATCTTTGCCAAGAAAACCCTAAATGTGGTCGTGAAAAGAACACAACTAAAACACAACTCCTTCCCAAATATCTTAACTTACATATACTTTGTATACATACAATTTATCACACATAGTTGAATAAATTCTCCTTGAGGTCAGGAACTGTTTATTTTTTTGTTTTGTATCCCTAGCGCTTAACATAGTGTCTGACACATAATAGGCATTTAACAAACGTTTGTTGACTGATTTATTATTCAAGGTCATAGGTACAGAACTAAATTTCAAATCTGGGTCCACATATTTCCAATCTGCTAAACCATGCTGTCCCTGAGTGGTAAGTGAATGGATGGACCAATCAATCTATTGAATACCTACTATGTTCTGTGCACTGTGCTGGGATACATAAGAAATATAAAAGTAACATAAGATATAGTTCAGAAGGTTTTTTTTTTCAATATTAGTGAGTTATGTGTTCCTGTAACTTGTAATTGGCCTGGAGTATTATTGTACCCCAAGAAGATTACCTGTGTAGTACAGTCCCAAACTTACCATTTTCTTGTTGTTACCATAGAAACGGAAGTAACTATGGCAGCTGAGCAAACATATTTACCCAGAGTTCATAGAACCTGTGATATTACACATAGTACTGGAGGAAAATGCCAGAAAAAAATCCAGAGAAGCTGGATTCCATCTTAACTAGCCACATGGGGAAGCAGGAATTTGACAGGAATAAGTGTGCCCTTGCTGAGCATGGTGAAGATCAGGAATTGGGGGACACAGAGATTTCTGGAAGCTAATGGAGCAAAGGCAGGAGTGGGACTCCACTTCTGGAGTAGTCAGGACCCTCTGTTTCCCTCTATTCATTAAAAGCAGCTTAGCCCAAAGCCTCAAACTACAGTTTAATTATCAGATGATTACTTCCTGGTTCACTTCTACCCAATGACAGATAAGAAGAAAAAAAGAGATAAGCAGGTTGTCAGTTCTCAGCTTCATGAAAAGTAATCAGTATCTATGCTTTTATTTCCTTAACCCTTAACTTTAAGGATTAACCTTTTGATTCTTATGCTATTTTAATTTTTTATGCGAAAACCAGTGGCCATCAACCCAGAGCAATGTGTTATTTTCCACAAATTGTATGATAATAAAGCTAACATTTATATAGTGCTTACCATATGCCACTTTGTAAAATTTTTTCTCATTTTATCCACAGAACAACCCTTTGAAGTAGGTGATATTATTATCTAAATTTTGTGGATGAAGAAATTGAGGCAAACAGAGGGTAAATGATTTGCCCAGGGTTACACATCTATTAGAGTGTCTGAATCTGGATTTGAACTCAGGTCTTCCTGACTCCAGGCCCCCCATTCTATCAGTTGTTGTCAACTAGCTGCCCAGACAGAGGTTTTTCCTTTAAAGAAATAAGAAAATTTCCCCCTTCACGAAAAGCTGGGACAAAGGGGCAGGTCCCTGGAACCTGAGAGAGAGAGTAGATGAATCATAATTATCCCCTACATCTGAATAGAGAGACCCTTGAGAAAAAAAAAATGAATTGAGGAAGAAAAGCCCACAGTGGGGAAGGAGTGGGAAAGAAGTAAGAAAGAAGCCCTGTAACTGCCAACCATTCTGTAGTTTTCCTAGCATCAAGCTAATACTTTTCAAGTGAGGCTCTATTAACAGACCTAGATGATGGTATTACCCATGAGCCCCATCATAAGTTGGAGACTTATAACTTAACATCATAAGATTTAGAATTGGACAGGACCTTAGAATCTTTGAATCTTTTGTTGCTGTTTAGTGGTTTCAGTCATGGCTCTTTGTGATTCCATTTGGGGTAGTCCTAACAAAAAAACTGGAGTGATTTGCCACTTCCTTCTCCAGCTCCTTTTACAGGTGAGGAAACTGAGGCAAACAGAGTTAAGTGACTTGCCCAGGGCCACACAGTTAGTAAGTGTAGGTCATATCTGAACTCAGGAAGATGAGTCTTCCTGATTCCAGTGCCAGCACTTTAACCACTGTGCCACCTAGCTGCCTCCCTTTGAATCCTACCATTCATTATACAGATGAGGAAACTGAGGCTCATTGCATTGAGGAAACTTGCCGAAGAACACACAAGCGATAGGTTAAGAGAACGGGTTTAAATCCAGGTCTTCTGATTCTAAATCAAGTGGGTGGTGTGGTGATTAGAGCACTGGGTCTTAAGTCAGGAAGATCTGAATTCAAATGTGACCTCAGACACTGTGTAACTCTGGGCAAGTAATTTAACCACTGCTTGCTTCAGCTTCATCAAAAACAATAGCATTTCACTTACTACCTAGAGTTATTGTGAGGATCAAATGACATCACAGACTTTAAAGTGCTTACTTAGCACAGTGTCTGGCACATAGCAGATGCTCAAAAAAGCATATTTTCTTCCTGTTCTCCCTAAATCCTATGCTTTCTACTATACCACAATTCTCTGAGCTACTATACCTACACTGCTTTGAGCTGATTTTTTTGAAGACTAACTTCTAATTCAAACTTTTTCATAGAAAAAGAGATGAAATACTGTTTAAAAAAAAAAGGCTGGACAAATAGAGGTAGTATAAACCAACTTTCAAACACTCCTGGTTAAAGAGTAGTTGAGTATGGTTTTGCCATGAAATCCTCAGCAGACCCAGTGCTACCCAAAAAGCTACTTTGAGGGATACTGGAAAATTTCAGTCCCATAATCTATCTCTCGTATCTTTGAAGTTGCTTGATTGATCTTCCCATAAACAAATGAGAAAATTCTAATTCTAGATTAGAATTAATTCTAGAAAATTCTAATATTCTGTGTGCAAAGTATATGAATATTTGCTCTAATAAGATCTCTTGTCACTCCATCATCACATTGGAAAAAGACACTTGATGAACTAGTGTCATTACTAAAAGTGCACATCACTAGCACCTCCACCTACCATTTGGAGATTTAAATTTTCACACTAAGAATCAACAGCACAGGGAGGGCACTGTTTCTTTGTAGAACTGTGTATGCTTCCTCAATTCTGCAATGTCAGGAATTTCTTAATTGATATCACAGTATTATTTTTTATGTGAAGTTTATGATGAAACCTCACAAAGGTGCCCTCCAGTGGTTTCTCCTTTCTAAACCAAAATTAACATTCTTAATGGTTGAAGATAAGGCCCAAGGCAGTGAAAATGTATCGCCACATGTCAAGGAAATTAATGGAGCACTTTCTACTCTAATTGCTGTCCATAGCACACAAGCACAGTTCTTTCCGATGTGACTGGCAGGATGTAGGAAATGCATAATTCTTGAATGAAAGAATGCTGAGAATCCAAAGACACTTATTTTTTGCTTGGTAATTTGTTGCACAACTCTGGGAAGTCTCCTCATCTATAAATTGACAAGTTTAGTCTAGATCATTTCTAGGTTCTTTTCCATGTCTAAATGTTATGATCCTAATTAAATAGTGGAAATGAAGCATATACTAACTGTGAGGGATTATATGAACACTTATGAGGATATCAACATACATAGATATATACATATATATATATATATATGCCAGGAGAACTCTCCTAAAGAGAATAATTTTGCTTTAATTATAACTGGAACCCCATAGCAAAAATGGCATAGAAGATAAGAGAGCCAGTCTTGGTGTCTGGAAGACCTGTGTTCTATCCCAGTCTCTAGTATTCCATCTTCCACTCAGGTATCAAAGTGATCTTCCTGAAGCACCGTTCTGACCATTTCAATTCCACCCTCCCCCATTCAATAAACTCCAAATACAAAATCCTCTGTTTGGTTTTTAAAGTCCTTCATAACCTGGCTCCTCCCTATCTTTCCACCTTTCTTAAAATTTACTCCTACCACATACTCTACAATCTAGCTGGCTTCTTTACCATTCTTCTCATAAGACACGCTATCCCTTGACTCTGCATTTTCACTAGCTATCACCTATGCCTGGAATATTCTCCTGGCTCATTTCTGCCACCCCACTTCTGTGGTTTCTTACAAGTTTTAATTAAAATCTTCTATAGGAGTCCTTTTCTGGTCCCCCTTAATTCACTGTCTTTTCTTTAAGATTACCCCCAAATACACAGGTGCACATACACACACATAGATATATGGATATGTATACACATACACATATGTGCACACACACATATATGGTTATAAATAGACATTTGTGTGTTATCTCCCCCATTAGAAAATGAGTTCCCTGAGGACAAAAACTGTTTTTGCCTTTCTTTATATCATCAGGGCTTAGCACAGAACCCAGCACATAGTAAGCATTTAATAAATGCTTATGGACACATTGTCTGTATGATCCTGCTAAGGTTACTTAACTTCAACAATCCACCTCCACCCCTCCAAACAATTCTCTCAGGCTCTATGTTGAAAGCAGTTGCTGATCTGCTTTGGTAGGGTACATCTTCCAGGTTATCCTTGAATCAATGAAATCACAGGTCTGGAGATACATGTGTAGGTGTATATAGAAAACTGTGTGTATTACAGAATCTCGAGCACCAGACCTAGAGTCAGGAATACCTGGTTCTTAATCCTCTCTCAGACATTCACTAGTTGTGTCCCTAGGCAAATCACTTAACCTCTCAGCCTCAATATTCACACTTGTAAAACAGGGATAATAATAGCACCTACTTCATTGGGTTATTATAAGATTCAAATAAGATAATACATATAAAACACTTTGCAAACTTTAAGGTACTAGACAAATGTTAACTATTAAATGTGGATTGTCTAAGGTATCTGTGTATAAATATGCATATATAAATATTTATGTATATATGTATAGAGAGACACATATATGTAAATATATCTGTATATTTGGTATATATAACAAATCTCCAGAAAATTACAAAACAGTCACTTTAAAAGGAGTGACTGATTTGAGTACATATAAATCAAAATCTATCAGAAAGAAGCCTACAAACCATTATATTTCAGGTGCCTCAGGTAGTTTTGATTATTACGTGACAGAGAAGATAAGATGTCTTGAGTTACTGCATGTTGTATTTGCAATAATACCTAGAAATTACCATTAGTGAAGGATAGGAATCAATTCCAATGGAAATATATCACTAATCTATTAAGATTCTGTTGCAACATTTTCCCAATGGGTCCTTTGCCAAAATTTTCTTACCAGGCATTCCAATCAGTTGGATTCAGTAGATTCAAAACAGTTTGCATAATGGGTAGAGAGCCAGATTTGGAGTCAGAAAGACAAGATCTGAATACATATCCTGATTCAGATACTTCATAGCAGTGTAACCATGGTCCTTAACCTCTTTTGCTTTTAGTTTCTTCATTTATAAAATGGGGTGCCTACCTCACAGGGTGGATATTAGGATCAAATTAGATAATAACATAAAAGTACAATATACAGTCAATCCTCAACATTCCCTCACTTTCTTAACTTCAAGCATTCACATGAATTTATTAGTCACCTCACTTTCACATTCACATTTGCAATCGTGCATTGAAGGTAGAGCAAAAGCATGAAATTAGACTTCATAATTGAAAAGCTTAAAAGGCAAATTTATGACTTAGAAGGAAATCCTGAGATAAGCAGTGGACACCCTAAAATATTAAAATACAACTCAAAGGTTCAGTGATACAACAAGAATAATTAGATCAAAGCTTTTTTAATGGTAAAATTAAATTAATATGAACTCGATAGATTTTTAAAATGATCTAGAAGACAATTTGAGAATTTCTGGTCTGGTCTTTAAAAAAAATGATGAAACAGGGAGGAAAGGAGGAAGAAAAAGAATAAGAATTTATATATTTGCCTATTGTGTGTCAGGCATTATGTTAAGTGCTTTTAATAAATGTATCATTTGATCCTCACAATAGCTCTGTTATGCCAGTGTTGTTATTATCTCCATTTTACAGTTGAGGAAACAAACAAACAAAGATTAAATAACTTTCCCAGAGTCATGCTGCTAGAAGTATCTGAGGCTAAATTTGAAGTCGGGTCTCCCTGATTCCAGCCCTGGTGTTCTATCCACTATACCCCCAGCTGCCTCAAAAAACAACAACAATAATGACAACAATTCATAAACAGAAAGCCCAAACACCATATTTCAAGAAATCATAAAAGAAAATTGTAAGGGAATATAAGAATCAAAAAACAGCTATGCACAGAGCTCTAAATCTTAAGCTAGGAAGACCTGATTTCAAGTCTGGCCTCAGACACTTAACTAGCTGAGCAAGTCAGTGAATTCTGTTAATCTTAGTGTACTCATCTGTAAAATGAGCTGGATGAGGAAATGGCAAAATACACTAGTATCTTTGCCAAGAAAACTCCAAATGGGGTCATAAAGAGTCAAACACAACTAAATAACAAGAACAAAAATAAGAATCAGAAGGTAAAAGGAAGAGAGAAAGAAGCACCGGTAGAGGAAGAAATGGTAGGACCCAGCGATTTAGGTCTGTATTGGGAGGTGAACGTAAAGTGAGAAGTCCAGAATTATAATTGTTCCAAGCAAAATCAAGTTAGAAATGTTTTTGGTTTTTTTAAGTTTATAACAATAAAGAAAAACAAATTTAACAAGCATGACCATAAATATAGGTGATCTAAACTTACACATGTATAGAATTCAGAGTATCTATGTACTTGAAGAAAAACTAAATAATTTTTTATCCTCATGTTGAATATTTGTGTCTTTAATATACCTTAAAAAATAATGGAAAGGCAAACAATAAAAAATTGAGTCTGAACAAACTATTAGAAAAGATATATATGATGAACTCTTGGCTATGATGAAACAGAAAGTTTAAGTAGTGTAATTTTCATCATTAATAGTACCTTTACAAAAAATGTATTAGGGGCTAGGGTTTAGCTCATAAATAAATGCAGAAAAATATTAAAACACATCCTTTAGAAATACCATACCACAATAAAAATTGTAATCTAAAAGAAAATGATGAAAAGGCCTTACTTATACAAAGACTAAATAATGTTATCCTAAATAATGTGTGGATCACAAAACAAATACTAGAAATAATCACATTAAAGAAAATTATAAAAATGAAAACATCAGAATGTGTGGCATGTAGCTAAACTAGCCCTTGTAGGAAAAATCCAGAAATCTGAATACCTATATTAATAACAACAGCAACAACAAAACAAAGAAAATGCAAACAAATTAAATCTGCAATTAAAGGAGAAACAGTAACAGCTATTTCCATTGGGGTCAATTAATTAATTAGTAGACAAAAGCATTACTTGAACTACCAACATGAGACTTCAGCACCTTCAAGCAAATAGCATATATCATTCATTCAATCAATATCAACAAATATTTATAATATATATAACATTATATACTCTGTGAGGCATTAATGGGGATGAAAAGACAAAAACAATAGTCCCTGATCTCAAGCTAACATTTTATTGGGAAAAACATGGGGTTGGGTCTGTGTTTGTAGTCTGCTGCTAGACTACATCCCCACCTGGGAAGTTCTGTTGGTTCAAAGCAACAGAATTATAGACTCCTCTTTGGTCTTGAATTCTTGCCTTGGTTATTCCTCTGCAGGCTGGGCTAAATGTTAGGAGTAAGATCCTGTTCTGAGTTTGAAGGGAATATAACTTGCAAGTCATAAACTGATGTAGAAAAGATGCCAGACATCAAATCCTGATAAGGAAATTCAGATGATATCACAGTGAGTCATTTGTCCAACCCAGCTCAGCATAGGGAGAGAGATGGGGAAGTCTGAGGACAATGGGGATGTGGTCAAGCTAAGGAACCTTCCACACAGAGACCACCCTAGTACCCAGAGAAAGGCCATGTACCAGGGCAAGAAGAGGTCGCAAATCCATACCGGGGCATCACCCATACCAGGGCATTACAGTGGGGACAGGTGAAAACCAACAGCTTTGTTGCTGACTACCTAGTCCTGAATCACAAATCCTAATCACATTGAGAAGGGGACTTATATGTGGACAGACCATGGACTGAGTAGTGAGGAGAAAGTTCAGAAGCCCACAGTAACAGCAGTGTGACCAGACAACAGACTCAGAACAAAGAATCACTTCTAACATCTATCTTAGCCTCCAGACCAAGGCAGGAAACCCAGACCAAAGAGAATCCCATAATTCTGCCATTTTGAACTGAGCTTCCCAGTTGGTTGATAGGGTTATAGTCCAGAAGCAATCAACTTACAAAGATCCAAACCTAAGTCAGTAACATGCAGAGCCCAGACAAGGGAGCAGCAATTAGATTTAGCCCTAGAACAGACTACTTTGGAAGCAATGAAAGCTTGCAAGTCAGCTAGATCTGTTTGAAGAAGTTTGTGTAGGGGAGCTTACTGCACTACTTACAAGTCACCAGTCTCACCCTCAGATACCAGAATAAAACATTACTCAGTATCCCAAGAAAGCAATAGGACCATCCCAGGCCTTCCTTCCAGATATGTGCAGAACCTAGCCCTAAGATCAGGCTAGAAGAGTGGACCAAAAAAAAAAAAAAAGAACCCAACTAATGAGCTACTATAATGACAGGGATGCACAAGACACAAATGTAGAAGAGAATGACTCCAAAACTATAAGCAATGCCTCAGAGAAAAACAAATATGGACACAAATTCAACTAGAATTCCTGGGAGAGAGAAGCAAGGATTGGAAAAAAAGAGCTTAAAGTGTTTGTTTGTTTGTTTAATAAAAGGAATGAGAGGACTCAAGGAAAAAAATGGAAAGGCAATGAGATCTATGGAAGAAATAATTGTAAAGGGAATTAATACTTTGGTACAAGAGATATAAAATCTTGTTCCAGCATTAAATTCTTTGAAAATTATGATAAACCAAATAGTTGCCTTGAGGCAACAAGAAATATTAAAACAAACAGAAAAAAACTGAAAAAATAGGGCAAAAGTTATCTCCTACCAAAAACAACTAATCTGGAAAACAGGTCAAGGAGAAAACAATTAAAAATCATCAAGCTATCTATATGCCATGACCAAAAAGTAAAAAAAAAGCCTAGATATATTTCAAGAAATCATCAAAGAAAATTGCCCAGATCTCTTTGAGTCAAAGGAAAAAAAATCCACTGGTCACCTCCTGAAAGAAATCCCAAAAGGAAAACTCCCAGAAACATCATAACCAAAACCCAGAATTTCCATATCAAAGAAAAAATATTTCAAATAGCCAGAAAGAAAGCATTCAAGTATTAAGGAGCCACAGTTAGGATTATACATGATTTAATTGCTGCATTCAAAGAGAGAGGAGAACTTGGAATGTGATATTCCAGAAGCCAAAGGATATGGGTTTAAGAGATAAAAATAACTTATCCAGCAAAATTTAGTATAATGCCACAGGAGGAGAATGAACCTTCAATGGAATAGAGGACTTCTAACCATTTAGGATAATAAAACCAGACCTGCAGAGAAACTGTGAAATTCAAACAGAGGAGTGAAGATAAACACAAAAAAGGTAAACACAAATGATCAATTACAAAAGACTAATCAAGGATAAATTGCTTATAAGTATAGAGAGATGACATGTCCCTCTGAACTCTATCATTATCAGGGATCACAAAGGATAACCAATTAGACAAGGCCACAGAGTGGTTCTGTTATATTTTGATGATCTTAAGAAAAGAATGAAAAGAAAAGAGAAATATGCTAGGGAAAATTTTCTTATATAATCAGAGTGCACAAGTAGAAATCTATAGAAAAAAGGAGAGAATTTGACACGAACTTAACTCTTATCTGACTGGTCAAAAGAAGGAAGAATTCACACACACACAATTGGGTACAAAAATACATTTCACTCAACAAGGAAATAGGAGGGAAAAGGGAGAAGAGGGAGGATAGATCAAGGGAGGGATTAGTCATAAGTAAAACAAACTCTAAAGATGTACAAAAATATTGATCATTCAGTTTTGAGGGGGCAAAGAATGGGAATCTGAGTGAGTGCTCATAAATTGGGGAATGGAAGAACAATTTATGGTATATAAATATTATGGAATACTGTTGTGTTGAAATCTTATTGGCGTAATGACCAACCATGATTACAGAAAACTAATGATGAAATATACTCCCTACTTTCCAATAGAAAGATATAGGATTCAAAGTGTAGAATGAAACAGATCCTTTTTAGACATGGCCAATTTGAAAATTTATTTTGATTGACTATACATGCCTGTAATGGGGTTTTTCTTGTGTTCTCAAGGAGAGGGAGGAATTAAGGATGGTAAAAAGGTGGATCTTGACTGATTAAAACAAATTAAAAAAAAACAGCTCAAATCCCACCTTCTTCCTTTACCACCCTTCTCCCCACCCTGCTACCACACATGCACTTCCTTTGGAATCTTCCATCTACTCACTATATATTTTGTGCTATTAGCAGGCTTGCTAACTGTTAGTTCAGGTGCCATATTGGGATGAAATGAGGCACTCATAGGTCATTGAATTCTTAACAAAAGGGATTTACTAGGCCATAGTATTGAAAGGATTTTAGCAAATATACAGTAACATTTAGCTTCAATCTCAGTAGACATGACCTCCCTCTCCTCCTTCTGGAAACTCATCTAGTCAAAAGAGCAGGTTATAGTGACTCAGAACAAAAGGGAAAAGCCATGAGAAAGAAAAAAAAAAACAGAAAACAACAAAAGAAAGAGAAAATAGTATGCTTTGATCTGCATTAAGACTCCATAGTTCTGTCTCTGGCTGTGGATAAGGTTTTCCATCATGAGTCTTTTGGAATTGTCTGAGATCATTACCTTGTTCAGAAGAGCTAAGTCTAACAAAATTGGTCATCACACAATGTTGCTGTTGCTGAGTACAGTATTCTCCTGGTTCTGCTCACTTCACTCAGCATCAGTTCATATAGGTCTAAAGGTTTTCTGAAGTCCACCTGCTCATCATTTCTTATTGTAACAATAAAATTCTGTTACATTCATATATCAGAACTTGTTCAGCCATTGCACAATTGATGGGTATCCCCTCAATTTCCGATTTTTGACCACCACAAAAAGAGCTACTGTAAATGTTTTTGTACAAGTGGGTGTAATGGGAATGTAAATTTGTAAGATCTTCCCTGCCCCTAGGCTAAAGTGCACCTGGAGCCTGGGGTGGGAGGCTTGTTTTTCAGTAGATACTTCTTGATTGGCCAGTGAGTCAATAAGGTTGTTACATTCTCTGAGCCAGGAGAAGGATATATAAGCCCTGATGTGTAGCTTTGTTTTGGGGCTCACTTTGAGAAGTGTTCTGTGATTTGATCTGGATTCTGGGAAGCTGTTGTTGAGAGTCCCCCCCCCCTCGGCTTTGAAAAACCCAGATGTTGAAAACCAGATGTTGATTTGGTATAGATGTAATGGTTGGACAGTTTTGGAAACCTGTCTACTTGATCTGTTTCTCTGTCTTGATAATTCTGTCTGTATACTCTGAAGTTCAGGGTGCTGACCTCTTTCCCCTGAACTAGGTAAATGATACATATATTTGACTGATTAGAGTAAGCTTGTTAACCCATTTTGAGTTGCTTTCCCTTAACAAAGCAGATCTAAGAACCTGTGTTGGCAGCAAACCCTGAGGATGCTTGGGGTGCTTGCCTCTACAGTGGGTCATTTTCCCTTTTTTATGATCTCTTTGGGATACAGACCTACTAGCAGTATTGCTGGATCAAACACTATGCAGAGTTTTATAGCCCTTTGGGCATAATTCCAAATTGCTCTCCAAAATGGTTAGACTAGTTCACAACTCCACCAACAATGCATTAGTGTTCCAATATTCCCACACCTTTTCCAAAATGTATCATTTTCCTGCTTTCTCATGTTAACAAATCTGATGGGTATGATGTGGTATCTCAGAGTTGGTTTAATTTGCATTTCTCTAATCAATAGTTATTTAGAGCATTTTTTCATATGACTATAGATTGCTTTAATTTCTTCCTCTGAAAACTGCCTGTTCATATCCTTTGACCATTTGTCAACTGGGGAATGACTTGTATTATTATAGATTTGACTCAGTTCTCTATATATTTTGGAAATGAGGCCTTTATCAGAGATACTGGCTGTAAACCTTCATCACCTCTTACCTGACTTCCCTCAAAACAAAACTTAGGTATCATATCCTACAGGAGGTTTTCCCTCATCCACCCAGTTGTTATTGCTTCTTCCCTTTTGATTCCTACTCACCCCCCCCCTCAAAAAAAAGTTACTTTGCATAGACTTTTTTTTTAATTTGCTTAACTGTGCATATTTCCTCCAGGGATTCTAAGTACCCTGAGGGTCAGAACTTATCTCTGCATCCTTAACACCTCAACCAGTGCCTGATACTTAATAGTCTCTTAATAAATGTTGAAATGAATATTTATTATTCCCCTTCTAAAATCTCACATACTAGAATCTCTCTTTGGACTTCTTTGATGTACTTTTTTCTATGACTTTTGTAATTTGTTTTTATATTATTCCCCTATTAGACCATAAGCTTTTTCAGAGAAGGGCCTGAATCTTGTTTCATCTTTTATCCATCCCCAAAGTGTATTACACATTGTCAGTACTTTAAAAAAAAAGTTTGTTGAATTGAAATTAAGTAAAGATGGGAATTAGAGGTATTTCTGGGTCTGATGTAAGTTAATTCCTCTAGACTCCCTTTACTATTCATGATCATTCAGAAAAAAATAAACAGAGATGGGCAGGCATAGTTATAAAGCAAATACAGCATCAGGGCTGCTGTGGTTATCAGGCACAGATGAATCCATATAATTATTATCTAGATTAAATCACACACAAAGTATTATACTATACATTTTTGGAGAGTGTGCTTTGGAAGTTTGGGAATAATCTACATTATAATTTTCCTCTTCTCTTTTTCTCGTTATCTAAAGGATGTGTAGTGATGAAGTCATAAGAACCATATCAAAGGATATTACATTTATTCTCACTAGATATTTTATTATCTTTCAAACAACTGGATAACAATACCTTATACTCATTGTTTTCTAGGCTTACAAATCAGGAGCTTTATAAATATTCATAAAAGCAGTCTATTCCCTACAGAATTATCTCCAAAACAATAATTATGCAAATTACTGATTGTCCAAAGCACTTAATTTCTTAGCAATATGCAATCTGAGCTAGCCTAAAGACAAGTTAATAAACAGTCTTAAAATTAAATGATAGAAGTGCCTCAGCTCTATAATCAGTGATAAAGTTTGGAAAACAGAATGAGCAATCTCTGAGGCAATTTTTAGTTTGATAAACACTTACCTAAAATACTTTTCTTCCATGACTATCAAAGAAGATAGAATCTTTGAGAGATCTTATAAACACTGCGAGTAAATCTGACAAATTACTGTGTCTATGGTGTATGATATGGTGAGTAATTTTCTAGTCAGTCCTTCCTGAAGTGGAGTCATTTGCTTACTCATATATTTAATGCCACTTAATTTTTAACTTTCACTTTGGTTAACCAGGGTTAAAAGAATAATTTTCATTCTTTTTCATCTAAAAAAAGAGACACCTATACACCTCTAGCCACTTTATAGGTCAAATCTCTCCATTTCTAATGAACCTTGGAATTCCTCTATTCCCCTAGGTCATACAGTTCAAAAGAGAAAAAGTTCACCATTATCACGCTCACAACTTTAGAACGTCTATTGTGATTGGAGACAAAAAGGGCAATATAGCTGAAGAAGTGCTTTCTTCAATACTTCAAGGATTCAGTATTTCATGATCATAGATACTCTCCTATTCCACTTGAGTGGTTGTACCTATCAGCTTGTGGCCGAGGTGATGAGCCTCTCCCTGGTCCTTACAAGAAAAATAAAGTATCCAGTACCATACCCATAGCTAAAGTCTTCACAGATTTCTAGGACCTTACATTCTGCTGTAAGGACCCTTGGAAATTGATTATCACATCTAACAATACAATAAAACTTTGGAAGAGACCTCAAGTAGAAGAATTAAATAAATGGACTTTTTGATTTAGCCATCCTTAGCCCATTTCAGTTTCAACCTGTCACCAAACCTTTTCCTGAGCTTACATACTCAAATAGATCTATGACTTCAACAATGTAGATATTCTTGCCAAGGATGCAGTTTGCAAACCATCTATCCATACACATTCTATGAGACTTTTGTCTTTGTCTTCCCACAAGGTCATTACAGAGGCTCTATCTAATGTACTGATGTGTTTCAGAATAAGGTCACTGACCACTTTATTTGAAAGCATGAAAATAGCAATGAAGTATATGCCAGTTAGCTTTCATTCTCCCAATATGACTATTTTTTGCCCATACATTTCTTTGCAAAGATCTTTTATAAAACTTATCCTTTTTAATGCCTTATTTATAATGCATTTAAGACTATAGACAGCAGCTAGCAGGCACAATGGATAGGGCACTGGTCTTAAAATCAGCAAGATTCATTTTCATGTGTTCAAATCTGACCTCAGACACTTACTAGCAGTGTGACCTTGGGCAAGTCACTTCACCCTGTTTGGCTCAGTTTCCTTATCAATAAAATGTGCTGAAGAAGAAATAGCAAACCAATCCAGTTATCTTTGCAAAAAAAAAAAAAAACAATCCTAAATGGGATCACAAAAAATAGGACACGATTGAGAGCAAATAATGTGGTGAAATTATCTGATTCATACTGGTAACTTTGTTTGTTGAATCTGATAAACCAAGACTGATGTGTATACATCAAGATACATATTCTGTTTTGGCTTATCACTAAAAATGATTCTGAATTCCCATTGCTACCTTCATCCCTTATTAAAAAGTCAATCATTCAGCTAAATACAGGGATGAAACAAATACTCTTATTCTTCTGAAAGCACATCAGTTCAAGTGTATTGAAAGTTGTCAAATGAGAATATAGGGATGATTCACTCTTTTAATCTAAGCAATCTCAGAAAGTCAGGTCTACCCAAATCCAATTCCATTCAACAGTCATGTATTAAGCTGATACTATGTGGAAGATTCTGCTAGGTCTTGAGTGGTGGAAAGGGAAGAAATCGGAGATTAATTCCTATATAATCCCTGCCCTTAAAATACATCAGATCTTCTCTTCCCTCTCCATACCTCCTCTTCCCAATCTTTCTTGGATGAGGATCGCTCCTCTTCATTTAAAAAAAAAGATAATGAGGCTGATGTGAGCACCCCCTTATTCTCTTCTTCTCAAAACCTCTTGACATCATCACACCATTTTTGCCTCTTTTAACCCAGTCTCTGACAATAAAGCAAGGAAAAACAAATAACACCTCTACATATATGTATGATTTCATCATAAGTACAGTAATAGGAGATGGAGTATTATATATAAGGAACAGCAAGGACTATAGTCTGAATGAGCTTTGCATAAAAGTGAGTGCTAAACCTGGAAAGATAGGTTAGAGACAGGTGGTGAAGGCCTTTAAATGAAGTGGAGGAATAAGATATGAGAGCGAACATGGAGGTACCGCGTTTCCCTGATAATAAGACCTATCCCGAAAATAAGCCCTCCCCCGAAAATAAGCCCTATTGAGATTGCTACTGTAGTGAAGGTGATCCCCTGTGCTACACGCTACATTACGGTACCCTCTGTATGCACCGTCCCCCCCCCCCCCCGGGGTGAAACGCATGCCGCGCTCCGAGCTGCATCCAATCAGAGCTGCAGCAGTGAGCACATCATCCTGTTCTTCCCCAGTGATTTGCTTATTGAATAAAGGTACATTTTTTTGTTCACATTTACCTGTTTATTAAAATTGCTGTCAATGTTCATTAAAATAAGCCCTCCCCTGAAAATAAGCCCTCCGGTGTTTTTCTGTCCAAAAAAATTAATAAGACAGTGTCTTATTATCGGGGAAACACGGTAGGAACAACTGATTACTTTGAGACAACGAGGAAGAGAGAAGAGTCAAAGATAACTCCAAATTATAGGAGACTTGAGTATTTTAAGAGCTTAAATGTACATGTCATGTGACACATCGTTCTAAAATTAATTCAAAATAGTATAATCTTTGCCCACTAGCAATTTACAAAATAATGAGATGATAGCAGAATCAATTACAAACATAAAGGAGAGCATTTTATGCAAATATATGGGGAAAGGGAGAGCATTTTTAGGTTAAATTATGACTCATTTTACTTTTATCTAAAATCCCTTTTAATAAAGGCATTAAAATATTGAGAGGTGGGAAGATAGACAGACAGATAGAAAAAAGAAAATGGTGAGAAAATTAAAAGAGAGATTGGATTTCTGACTACACCAGTGTTGCTGTGGTATTGAAGCCATAGAAATGACCAGATTTTTTTTCAGAATTTCAGTCAGAAGATACCTCAGAGATGATTTAGTTCAACCTATATCCAAAAGAGAGTATACTGTATTTGGAGTCTGACAACAAAATCTTGTCTTTGTCACTTAATACCTGGTATGACTATGGGTAAGATGCTTAATCTCTCTGGGCCTCAATTTCCTGACCTTTAAAATGGAAACTGTACTAATTAACTTCTAAGTTCCCTTCTTTCTTTAAATCATGATTCTATAATCACTCTAACATAACTGACAAGGGGTCATCCAGATTCTGCATAAATATATCTAGGCAACTAATTCCGATTTTTAGACAGTTCCTGTTATTAGATTTTCCTGATGCCAATTACATTTACTAAGCACCCACTATATGCCTACCTATCCTAGACCGTGGGACTATAAAAACAAAAATGCTAAGGTCCCTACCTTCAAAGAGCTTACTTTCTATCTTGCATTCTATCAAGGGAGACCAGAGTATACAAAAAATTAATACAAGTCTAACTAGCTCTTTGTAACTCCTTTCTATTGTTCTTAATTCTGCTCTCTAGGGTCAGACAAAGCAAACTGAATCTCTGTTCCATGGAATAGAATTCCAAAAACACAGCTATCCTGTCCTCACTCAAGTCTGTTCTTCAATTGAAACATCCTCTGTTCCTTCTCATGTCGACCCTACTAGTTAAGCTCTATAATGCCATAAGGATCCGGTTTGTACTTATATCTTCCAGAGACTAATTTCTTTGAGTACAAACCTGTTCATAGGTCTAAACCAATCCCTTCTAAAGGACTTTCTCTATGCCTTTCCCCTCCCATCCAATTAATATTAATATAGTCTAATATGTATACTCAATGTTGACATTCTATATTCCAAGGCTACTTCAACTGTATAGTACTTGGGAGTTGGCAGTCCCTAAACCTGTAATATCTGCCATGGTGGTAAGATGTGGTACAGAATAATATCCGTTGTTAAAGGATAGGAAAGATGAAACTCCTTATCCTTAAGCATGTGGGGAAATTTCTATGGCACCAAAACATCAGGCAGAGTTTTCAGGGATGGCAGGATGATCAGAGACATCATCGTCATCACCCTCTCCCCAGAAAAAGTGTATTTATATTCTGTCCCACTGCACAAATGTTAGCTTGTCTTGCAGTAGTTTCAACCCTGGAGAGGAGGGATGGATATAGAACAAGCAACAAATTATGATAAAACTTTGAAATGAAATCATCTCTAATTATATAATTTTTTAAAAAAATTTTGTTCACCTTAATATTTATTAAAGTTTACTCTGATGACATGAGATAAAAGAAAATGAATGGCATAATCTTAATCTGAGTTGGAAAAAATTTCCCAAGTTCTTCAAAAAAGTTGGAAGATCTAGTCCAGGACTCCATAAAACCTGGGGTCCATGAACGTTAAAAAATGTTTTTATAAGTATTTCAATACAATTGGTTCCCTTTGTAGTTCTGTGTATCTTATTTTTATGCATTTAAAAATATTGTTATGAAGTGTCCATAGTCTTCACCATGGTGCCAAAGGTATCCATGACACAAAGAAATTAACTTTGATTTAGTCTACCCAAGAGCCATATAAGAATCTTCTTTATATTATATCTCCTGGAAAGCTAGGTGGTACAGTGGATAGAGTGCTAGACATGGAATCAGGCAGTCCTGAGTTCAAATTCAGCCCCCAGACACTTACTAACTTACTAAAAGATCTTGGGCAAACCTGCCTCAGTTTCCTCATCTATAAAATGGGGATAATAATAGCACCTGTCTTTCAGGATTGTGGGGATCAAATGTGATGATCTTTGTAAAGCACTCTACAGACTTTAAAGTGATACATAAATGCTAGCTAATAATTATTATTGTTATTAATATTACAAACTCATCCATCCTTTAGTTGAAGACCTTTGATAAGGGGGAATTCACTGTCTCTTGAGAGAACTCACTGTACATTTGGCTACTTTATCTTCTTAGGAAGTTTATCCTTATATCAAGTCTACATTTGTCTTGTACCTCCAGAACCAAGCAGAAAACTCATCCATGCGTAAAGTTTTTCAAATACTTGAAGACAACTATCATTCCTATCATGTACCCTCACCACCATAAAGTCTTGGTTTACCCCAACTAAATTTCTTAAGTTCCTTCAAACTATCTCCATGTATCAGATTATCAGTATCCTTCAAAGCTACATCAGTGAAGTAAAAATTCTAGCAGGTCCTATCAACCTACAGTCTTCATTATTGAAGCCAGTAACAAATGGTCTATATATTGTTTAAGGACCAGCCCAAATTCAGAGGCCTGAAACAATACTGTCCCATAAGGTGATAGGTTTTTTTTCATCTAATACAAATCACAAAGACAATCTGTTGTCATGGAGGATCTATAATCTATGAGGAATGGAAAGAGTACCTTCACAATGAAATTATAAACGATTCCCACATTGCAGTTCATTTTGGGTCCTGAAGTATAAAATTAAGGAAAGAACTTTCAGGATGTTTAAAGGTATGAATATGGCATCTCTACATAAAGGCTAAAGGAAGTGGGTTCCACCAATAACCAGAAATGAGGAAAATGACTTAATTGATAACAAAAAGAATTTAGGTTAAAAATTAAAATGGGCAAAAAAAAATGGCATTAAGACATTGAGGACCTGTAGATAAAAGAACCAAGAACTGTCATGGGATAAAAACCACTGCTTAAAAGGCAAGATTTCTCAAAACTTTTATTAAAACCATTTGTCTGAGGTAGGAGAAATTCAGTTAAGAAGAGGTTCCCTCTATTTAAAGATTTTAAGTGTCATCAGTGAAGAAGAAAAATAATGCACACAAAAGGACATAACATTTGCTAGTCTAGATTTTTTCAGAATATCTGAATTGGCACATCCTACAAACAAAATAAAGCATGTTACTGAAACAAGGGCATGAATTTAAGAGACCTTAGTATCTAAAAGTCACTTAAATTAGGCTACCTTCAACAGCTAGGCTGTACTTTCCTGGCTATAGCCTGAGGTTGCATAAGGGATAAGAGGGACAGAACTTTGTATTATCTCTCTTCAGATCTCATTCAAAGATCAGTTTTCAATGTGAAAGTACTGATGTTAAGCTGGCTTCTAGAGACATGTATTAAGAGAGAGAGATAAGAGGTGGACAGTCCAAATGCTACACAGATTATTCAAAGAACAATATAGAAGTACCTTTATGTGGTGGCTACATCTCCTATTGAGGATTTATAGAAAGACATAAAACTAGAATCACAGAGGATAAGAAGCTATATACAGAGATCAAAGAAGAGATAATAGATCTCCCATCCCAACTCTTTCACAGATGTGGAAAGTTCATCAGTTTTGCACATTGTACAAAATTTCAGACTTTTTCAATATATTGATCAGTTATGCTGTTTTTTCTTCTTTTAATTCTTTAATAGATACTATTTTTATGTGGGATAGCTCTCTGAAAGGGAGAAGAGGAGGGATACTAAGGAAAATTATAGTGATATAAATCAATAAAAACTCATTTTTAAAAAATAAATATTATTAAATTAAACCAAAAAGAACTTTGTGAGAGTTACAGAATTTTGTTGAAGAGAAAAAAACACGGTTTGTGCTAGCTAAAACCATCAGGGAATATCTTGGAAATGGTGTGTGTGAAGACTTTGGCCTTCACACAGCTCCTTTAGAGCTTTCAGGGGAAAAGTGGGTGGAAGGGAGTCCACAAAAAATGGTTTGGGGAACACAGACTGTGATCAGAGATTCAGGAGGAATGTCTGATAGCTGCCCCAAACCAAGATCCGTTTGGTATCCAGTCAAATGTTTGAAAGAATAGACTTAATTTTCACCTGGGGAATTCTGCTGGCTTTTGTTGGCTCACTGGCGGCTCATACTAAAGAGCTCCCTGCCAGAGGGAGGCTCTCTATCCACTGCATTTCATTAGAGAAGCAATGAGCCACAGCTGACCTTGAAGAGGCTGAATAGTTGCAGACCAGGAGAAGTAGTAGAGGTAACTCAGACACCAGGAGATTAGGTAAAATATCCTGAAGGGATGACTGCACCCAAATGAAAGCAAACACAGAGTACCCAACTGAGATCAACTCAAAGACTTCAACAGAAGACGTCAGCGGCTCAGCTGTTTTGGAGACATGATATATCACAGTCACTTGTGTCCTCATATATGCTTCCTTGATACACATGTACTACTTGAATGACCTCCATGTATGACCACTAGTCAGACAGGTTCTCTGTATGCATGTCCTTCCCTGAGTGTTATGATATCTTTTGGGAGAATGAATGCCACTTCTGCAAGGAGAGATCTTTTCTTGTTACTTTAGTTGCTACCATGCTTGAAATATCTTTTCCTTTGAACTGAGCCCTCTGGTTGGCTAAGGATTTTGTGCAATGTTTTTAGTAGTTGCTAATACAACTAGGGGGCTCAGTACTGTGCCTGGAGTCAGAAAGATCTGAATTCAAAGCCAACCTCAGATACTCCGTAGCTGTGTGACCTTGGACAAGTCACTTAACTTCTGTTTGCCTTAATCCACTGAAAAAGGAAATGGCAAACCACTCCAATATCTTCAAGAAGAAAAGCCCATCTGGCCTTACGAAGAGTCGGAAACAACCGAACAACAACAAATCCATAGAAGAACTTAAAGACAAAATAGTTTTATTGGGAAATTAAAAGTGATGGTGGTCTCAGGAAAGGTCTCCTCTAGAGTTTTTTGGAAAAGAAAGTGGCAGCTTTTTTTTAGGACTTATTTTAGCATTATCTTTCATGGATCCAAAGGGACAACATTTTTTAGCTCACAATGACTCTTTCAAACTTATGATGCTTCTAGAGAAATGGAGCAGAAACTGCATGAAGCAAGCAGTGTTGCTAGTTTCATGCTCTTCAATATTAAACAAAGCAAAAGATGAAATGGCGTGTGCTGAGAAATGTTTCTCAGCTTGCTCTTGAAGCAATAACAAACATTAATGTAGTATTTACTACATGCCAGCCACTGTGCTAATCACTTAAAATTCTCATTTAATTTTCACAACAATTCTTACAGGAGGTAGGTGCTATTATTATACCCATTTTATAGATGAGGAAACTAAGGCAAAAAAAAAAAAGATTTAGTGACTTGCCCAGGGTCACACAAAAAAAAAATCTGCATTATTAAATTTTCTACATCACCTTATTAAGTCTAGACAACCAACAACAACAGCAAAAAAAAATAAAGTCCTGATTTACAGTGTTTGCCAATTTCGAAGGTGTAAATTTTTATACTGAAAATCTAAAAAGGGGCTCTCAAGATTTGCTTAAAACCTAGGTGCCCATGAACAATGCTCACATAATTTAACTGTTTCTGTGATTATTGAAAAACAAACCTCTGGTAGTTCATTTTCTTCCTTATTTTAAAAATTTGTTCCTATTTTCTATTTTGTTGTAAATTTATAAACAAATATTTCAATATGCAAAGAACAAGAAAGAGGGTTGTCTAAGAAGCAACTTCTATTAAATAGTTTCATATAAGTGTGTGTGTGTATATATATATATGTATACATATATATATATATATACGCATG
This sequence comes from Petaurus breviceps papuanus, assembly GCF_028583685.1. Lineage (NCBI taxonomy): Eukaryota > Metazoa > Chordata > Mammalia > Diprotodontia > Petauridae > Petaurus > Petaurus breviceps. Next base: position 58,945,489 of record NW_027187391.1, read on the forward strand.
TATCAAGTTTAACAAAATAGTAAAAAAAAAATAATGTCTGTGTTTCCTTCTGTACTTTCTGGGGTTGATTTTTTCTTTTAGTGTATTTAAAAATATATTATTGATGTTTTTTCAAATTGCATGTCTAGCACTACTGAGGAACCCCCAAATAGAAGTCCTTCCTTGTACCAAAGTCCAGGAAAATTTTCACAATCAACTTCATTCACACTTTTCTTAAAAGAAATATTCAGAAATTCATTAATAGCACTTTGTACATTTATCTCTTATGGCTCTGTGTCTAAAAAACTGTATTTTTAAAAAAATAGGCATAAGTTATTTTAATTTCTTGGTAGACTTTAGTGTTGCAAAGGTGTCCGGTTAGGAACAGATTTAGAAAGTTTAGAGATCGCTGATTTAAAATGATGATCAATTTTTCAAAACTTATATTTAAGTCTTAGGTACCACAAATAGAATTCATTTTAATATGCTTGGAGGAACATCAACATTATTTCAGCTGAATTAAATCTCAGTGAAATGAAAATTAGTTATTACATTGTGCCAGAGTGCACTGTCACTTTTTTAATTGAGTTATATAAGGCAAATGTGAAATTTAGGCTATATTTACAAATAATTTATTCCAAAATTAGGAACAGATGGTCTTGTGAAGAGAGGACTAGTTCCAAAAGCAGTGGTAACTGAGAGTGTGAATATCACCATGCCCTTTTCCTAAAACTATATTTAATGATAAAATAAGAAACAACCTTGGTATAGTGAAAAGCACTACGGAACCAGAAGTCCCAGGTTCTAATCCCAGTTCTGTTTATTCCCTGCATAACATTTGACAAGGCACTTTCTGTGCCTTTGGCTTTTCATTGGTAAAATAAGGTCATCTAAGATCTAAAGATCTCAAAATCTAAATTTAATTTAATTAATTAACTAAAAGCTAAAGATCATTAAGGTCTATAGAGCCTATGATGTTCTGGTCCTTCAAATATTTGCTTTTCAAAATGTCCTTTGGGCTTTTAGAGAGTTGTAATAAGTTGTGTGTTTTGTGCAGGTAAGGAACGCTTGCCTATTAATCCTTAGATTGGTGGGGTTCATAAAATTATACCCTTTCTGAAGGATATAATTTTGTGTGGAGTTTAGCAGGAAGATGAGCTTTGGGTGGTTTTTGAATAATCATATTTGTGGTTCTAAGTTCTCTTAGGACTGGGACCCTGTCTTTTTCATCTTTATGTGCCTTCAGCACAGTGTCTTTCACACAGTAATAACCTCTTAAAAATAGCTTGTTGAATTGAAGAAAATTACAGATGGTTGTTCAGCGCATGGAAAAATGGGCAAGAATTAAGGCTCCCATCAACTTAAGAATGGCTGAAAAATGTAGTACAATCATATATAAAGTTAAAGATAACAAAAAATAGAAATTAATAAAGTGCAGAAAATAAGGAATGATGAGTACAAGGAATTCGGGTCAACATCATTTATATAGAGCTTGCTATGTACCAGGTACTATATATTAAGCATTTTATAATTATTATATTACATTAATTATATAATATTATAATAATTATAATACTAAGCAATTTATAATTATTATCTCATTCGACCTTTACAACAACCCTGGGAGATGGGTGATATTATTATCCCCACCTTACAAATGAGGAAAGTGAGGCAAACATTAAATGATTTGCCCAAGCACACAACTAGTAAGTGACTGAGGCTAGATAGATTTAAAATCAGGTCTTTCTAATCCAAGACCTGGCCCTCTATCCATTGTGTCACCCAGCTGCCTTTAGGAAGACTTGTATAAATTGATCAGAGTGAAGTAAGCTAAATCAAGAGAATAATACACATAATGACTACAATTAAGGTAAAAGAAAAGTTCTTTCAAAGGAAGCTCTGACCAGTGAAGGGTGCAACAATACTATCATCAATCTAGTCCTGAGGAATGTGCTTCTCAGTGCAACCTATGATCACATTCATTATTTTGTCTATTTCAGTATTTATATATTGAACTTGTAGTCCACAGAAACTTACAGATATTCTTCAAAGTCCTATGTAATCATGTTTCCCCCATCCTCCATTTGTGAAGTTAATTTTTAAAAATGCAAGAGTATGTCTGAGCTTATTTCTATTAAATTTCATTCCTATTAAATTTGTCTGTCTTTTTCAAACCTGACTTGTATATGTGCATTTATAATCTTTTTTTACATTTCTATAACTTTAACATTTTATCATATGTATCCAAAGATTGCTATAACATTTATTTTCTATAATATTTTATGCTTATATTGTGTCTATATTATATTGTTTACACTGATACTTATTTTGTTACATTTATTTATAATTTATTATTATATATTTATTAGCAAACCCTCCTAGCTTTGGGAGGAATGGAACAAATATTATTTTGAGACTTTTACACAAAGAAACTAATTATAATTACATCAAATAGAAAAATCTCCAATAACTAAATCTAAGTTCAAACATTAAAATTAAAGTTAATTAAAATTAAATTTAAATATAAAATGTGTCAGAACTAGTTGGTGCTTATTTGAAAATCAGTTCCACATGCACTCCGAACCTTCAAGTATTCAGAGAGCTGTCACATGCAAGACGGTTTAAATCTGTTTTGCTTTCCCTAGAGGGCAGCACTAGGAGCAATGGATGAATGTTGGAAAGACAGGTTTTGCTTAGATGTAAAGAAAAAGACTTCCTAACAATTAGGACAATCCAAAAATGGAAGGAACTACAGCTATGCCTTCCACATCTCAGGGATTGGGGTGTGGCGCCCCTACAATCTGGAGAACTGTGTAAAATTTTTGGACCTCCCTTCATACCAGAGAAGAATTCTGGGTTTTTTTTCTCTTTCTTTTATGGGATATTTACAGTACTTTATTGTAAAATCCGGATTCAGTATTTGGCCGTAGGCTCTGTGTCATCTGCTGGCCTTCACATGTCATCTGCAGCTTCCACAAAACTCACAAAAAATTGCCATTTAATTTCTTATGATGACCTATGATATATTGAAACCGGTATAGGAAGTAGAAATGTGGAAAGGATAACTGTACCTTGGGAAGCAAGGGTCCTCAACTAGAGGATCAGTGAATATCCTAGAGAGGATTCCTGCTTGTATATGGGTTGCACAAAATCGATTTCTAATGCTGAGATCTTGGATGATTCCATGAAGTATCTTCTTCTACCACTACTACTACTACTACTACTACTACTACCATGTTTCCCCGATAATAAGACCTATCCCCAAAATAAGCCCTCCCCTTACTGTGTAAGATTCCTCTAAAATAAGCCCTCCCCCGAAAATAAGCCCTATTGAGATTGCTACTGTAGTGAAGGTGATCCCCTGCGCTACACGCTACATTACGGTACCCTCTGTATGCACCGTCCCTCCCCCCCTGTGAAATGCACGCCGCACTCCGAGCTGCATCCAATCAGAGCTGCAGCAGTGAGCGTGTCATCCTGTTCTTCCCCAGTGATTTGCTTATTGAATAAAGGTACATTTTTCTGTTCACATTTACCTGTTTATTAAAATTGCTGTCAATGTTCATTAAAATAAGCCCTCCCCTGAAAATAAGCCCTCTGGTGTTTTTCTGTCCAAAAAAAATAATAAGACAGTGTCTTATTATCAGGGAAACACGGTACCAACTCTATGATTATGACTATAACTATAATTGCTATCATTCCTGTATAGCATACAACCTCGCCTGAAATCCCATATTTCCTAATCATCCATTTGGCTAATTGGGTACTGCTTCTATTTTGATAGGGGCAGCTAGGTGGTACAGTGGATAGAGCACTGGGCTTGGAATTAGGAAGACCCAAGCCCTGTGTGACCTTGCGCAAGTCACTTAACCTCTGCTTGACACTGCCAAAGGAAATGGCAAACTCTTCCTGGATCTTTGCCAAGAAAATCCCAGGGACAGAGGTCCACAGGGTCATGAAGCATCAGACAGGACTGAACAGTCTATTCTGATACATACACACACACACACCATCATCATCATTATCATCTTTCTTGACCACCACATCGTGAGGGATAATCTTTCTTTTTTGGGTTTCGGGAACATTGATCTCTTTGCTTTTCTTCCTACTTCCATTTTCTTCTGAGTCGTATTTGCTATATCATTATCCATGTCTTGACTCTTAACTATGAATATACCGTAAGGCTCTGTCCTAAGTGACGTTTTCTTCTTTTTTCTAGCTTCTCTCTTGGTGACCTGATCAGCTTCAGTAGTTTTCATTATGTCCTCTTCATATTATTCTCAAATCAACATATCCAGCCCTGGTGTTTCTCCTAAATCCCAGTCCCGAATTACCAACTACCTGCTAGACATTTCAAATTGTATGTCCTATAGGAATCTCAAATTCAATCTGCCCCAAATAGAACTTATCTTCTCCCTCACCACTCCCAAAAAAACACAGACTCCTTCTGAACTAGGTCACCATCATCCTTCCAGTCCCCTGGGGTCACAGACTCAGAATCATCCTTAACTCCTTTCTCTCTCTCACCCACCACATCCTGTAATTTACCAAGTCTTGTTCATTCTACCACCACAAAATCCTGCATAGCCTTCACCTTTTCTTCATTTATGCAGTCACCACCATAGGTCAGAGGGTCATCACCTCTTACCTGAGCTATTGCAAAAAGATACTAATTGTTCTTCTTTTCTCCCATATGTACCCTCTCCATTCCTTTCTCCACATAGCTATCAAGGTAATACTGCTAAAGCATAGACCCTACTATGACATCCTTTATTCCATCAGGTTCTGTGGCTCCACCTCCTTTGTTTAGCATTTAAAGCCCTTTAAAGCCTAGCTCCAACCTCTCTTTCTAGCTTTATTATGCATTGTTCCCTTATGCAAAATCTATAATCTAGCTAATTTATTCTTGCTTTTTTCTTACATAAGACCTAAAGTCTCATACCTTTCAAGCATGTACTCTCTGTAATGCACCATCTCTTCATTTCAGCCTCTTTAAATAATAACATATAGTATATGTCATATTATACATGTACTTATATACTATATAATTTTTAAATATTATTTTATTATTGAGTTTTTAATAAATAATAACAATATATCAAAATAGCTTGCATTTATATAATGCTTTAAGGTTTGAAAAGCACTTTACAGATATCTCATTTTATCCTCAAATCAGTCCTGGTAGGTAGGTGGTATTATTATAAGTATTGTACAGATAAGGAAACTGAGGCTGAAGGAAGTTAAGTAACTTGCACAAGTAGTAAATGTCTGAGACTGGATTTAAACTCAGGTTTCCATGACTCCAGGTCCAGCACTCTATCTACTATTCCACCTAGTTTCCTTGGGGGGGGGGGAGTTGGAGGGGTAATTGGGGTTGACTTCCCCAAGGTCACATAGCTAGTAAGTGTTAACTGAGGCCAGATTTGAACTCAGGTCCTCCTGACTCCAGGGCCAGTGCTAGTTTCCTTCTAAACTCAACTCAAGTGCCTCCTCCTGCAAGAAATGTTTCCTCATGTCCTCAGCAGCTAGGGGCTCTCTCCCCTCAACCCAAAATCTACTTGTATTTACTCTATGTATATAATTTTATGCACAAAGTTGTCACACACACACACACCAAATAAAATAAAGCTCCTCGAAGGCAGGGACTGTCAATTTTGTCACTGCATCACCATGTCATAGTGACTGACAAATGCCAGTTGTTACATTTTCAGTGTGAACATTTACAGCTGGAAAATTGTCAAATGATACAAATCAGGACTTGATTGTTTTGTTAATAGTTGCAGATGCAGGGAACCTACAGCCTTGAGGTCACATGTGGCTCTCTAGATCCTTAAGTGAGGCCCTTTGACTAAATGCAAACTTCACAGAACAAATTCCCCTAATAAAAGGATTTATTCTATAAAACTTGGACTGAGCCAAAAGGTCATACCCAAGGACACCTAGAAGGCCACATTTAGCCCCAAGGCCACAGTTCCCCATCCCTGGAACTTTAGACTTAAGAAAATGATGGAGAAAACATTAATAATGCAGATTAATCTTTAAAATGTGTCATGTTTACATTTGTTTTTCAGAGACCTAGTTGTTAAACATTTACCACAGTTCTATTCTAACACCCTGGGTCCACTTATAACCTTCCCCATCCTTTATTACTTGGTACTCTCTTGTCCCAAAAATTAGCAGGCTCAAAACTGTGCCTCTAAGATGCAGCACATTTATCATTACTTTCCAGGCACCAGAACAGTTTCATACCCCACTGTGGATATACGCTGTCTCCCAGAGTAACCACAGAGGATAGAGGCATTTGTCTCTACATTCCATGTCAATCTTCCACTTTCCCCCAAGCAGAGGTTCATTCCACAGGCAATCCCAGCCCTCAGGAGCTCTACAACCAAAGGTGCCCAACGCCCTTGCTTTTCTGCACCCAAACTTGCCTACAAACTGCCAGCCAAATGTACCAGAAACATCCACAAACAAACCACTGAAACCTCTAAATGTAACAAACAGGGGATGTGAAGTCAAAGAGAGCCTCAGACTCCAGAACCCCTCTGACATTTCCACATTGTATAACCATGGGCAAGATCAGGGGTGGGGA
>NW_027187391.1:58952069-58993057 GCF_028583685.1 Petaurus breviceps papuanus
GGGGTGGGAGTGGTGAGGAGGAGGGAGGAAGGCAGGGAGGAAGTGAATGGAGAGGTTGCCAGGGGTCCAAGCTGTTATAAGCAATATGTGGGATGGGAAGGTTGCAAGTTTTCTCAATAGTCCTAACAAATGCTCCAGACTGCCTTCATAGTTGTTGAAAAAAAAAAAAACAGAATGAACCTCGGAGCTGTTATTTTAGCATTATACTACAGTGGCTAAATTATGTGTTTTGGAGGAAGGGTAAGAAAGAGAACGCGCAGCTAAGTAGCATAGCTAATAGAGAATTGGGCTTGGAATCAGGAACTCATCTTCCTGAATACAAATCTGACCTCAGATGCTGAATAGCTGTGTAACCTTGGGCAAGTCACTTAACCCTGTTTGCTTCAGTTCCTCACCTGTAAAATGAGCAGGAGAAGGAAATGGCAAATCATTCTAATATCTTTGCCAAGAAAACCTCAAAATGGGGACACAGAGTCAGACATAACTAAACAACAAGGAAAAGAACCAGTTAAGATATCAGCATGATAAGGCAATGTTAACCTGGAAATTGTAATTCTCTTGTTAGACTCCTTTATCAACTCTCACCTGGACTATTTCAATTGTCTCCTAATTGTTCTCCTTGTATCCAATCACCTTATATTTTCCCTTCTCCAATCATCCTCTACACGACTGCTAAACTGATATTCCTTTATAATGCATTTCTGTTCAAGGAGCCATTGATGGCTTCCACTTGCCTTTAAGTTAAAATCCTAACTCCTTTGTTTAGTAGTTTTTTTAAACTTTTACAATTTGTCTCTGACCTATCTTCACAGGCTGATTATACTTTATTCCCCCTCATTCATTCCAAACTCCAATCAAACTGGACTGCTTCCTTTTTCCATTATATAACACACCATCTTCTATATCCATGCCTTGATAAAGTTGGGGAATGCTCTCCTGTCTTATTGCTCCTTTTGGAAGGCAGAAGATTCAGATTCAAGCTCCAAGATTCTGTTCCTTGGAGAGGACTTTGCTAATTAATCTAATTGTAAATGTCCCTCACCCTCACCTCCCATTATCCTTTGGGAGGGAATATAGTTTTTACCATGTGTGACTATGATGTCTTCTCTAGTTGAAGTCAGAGACTATCTTCTTTATATATTCGTATCCCCTAGAAGGATTAGGATAGAGTTTGTATCACCATAAATTGATGCCATCCCAAGTGTCTACCAAAGATAATGGTTAAAGATGCCATGATTCTATGTGTAAGGGTTCAAAAAATATGGGAGATACCATCAGTCTTCATTTTGATGGGGTTGACTCTGGGTCTGATAGGTTTAAATGAGCACCTACAGAATTCATGGAGGCTCCCAAATCTATCATGGTGGATTCAAAAATGGGATCCTCTCCTGAAAGAGCTGGAGACAAAAGTGGGTGCCTTTGGGTATTGTCCCTAATCACTCGTTCCTGGCAGGCCACTGTAAGGTTTTTCCCTAAAGATGAGAATACAGGGAACTCAGAATAGAAAAATTACAGGAGCAGGAAGTAGAGATTTGGAAGGGATCCCAAATCCCATCGAGTTCAACCCAGGAAGGAATTTCCACTACATAACTAACAATGGGATATCCATCTTCTTTTTGAAGACCTTCAAGGAGGGAGAAACTACCATTACCTCTTAAGGAAGCTGAATGTCACCTTGGGACAATACTAATTGTTAGGCAATGTTTCCTGATTACTAAATCAAAACTTGCTTTTGTAAACTTCCACCCGTTGTTCCTAGTTCTGCCCTTTAGGACCAAAAAGAACAAATCAAAACTCTATTCCAACTTCTTCTCCGACAGCCCTCCACACATTTGAAGAAAGCAGGTTAAACATCATCATTTCCTTCAAGCAATCTTTGTGTGGCATGGAGTCAAGACCCTTCACTATCGTTTTTTGCCCTTCTCTGAACACTCCCCATCTTATTGTCTATAGCATCTCTGAAGCTTATGGTAGAGTTTCCATGTATGGGGATAGTCAAGTCAAATCAAATCAACAAACATTTATTAAGCACTTATGTGCCAAGCACTCTGTTAAGTGGTGGGAATACAAAGATATACAAGCAAACAAACAACATCAGCAACTTTAAAAACTGGGACCCAAGGAAGTTAAATGACCTGCCCAAGTTCATACTACAGTAGAAAGTGAAGAACTGGGATTCAAACAGAGGTACTGTTCAGCACTTTCTCCACCAGCCTACTGTCTATTTCTTCAGATTAAGTCTTATAAAAATTCTATATCCTACCCCAGCTTTTCCAGTGCCTACTCTATTGCTTTATATAATATATACATATATGTATACTATATGTATATATTATTTATAGTATATATAATATGTATATACTACATATGGTATATATATATAATATGTATATACTATACACCTATACACAATAGGTGTATCATGAATGTCGGATGAAATTAGCTGAATCACTGTCCTTTACCTTGTTGTTTTTTACTTAATTTTAGCTACCATAAAAGTATTTCACTCTCTGTGTCCTCACTTTTCCAGATTCTGTATTTGATGACTTGGCCCCTTTCAAGTACAATCTACTTCTCTACTTCTAACCTTTTAGAAACTTAGCTTGTCTGCCTGGCACCCTTCCTTTGCTACTTGGTCCCAACAGCCATAATAAACAAATTCATAAAATCTCCCCCATGAACCTGGAAAGATCTTGGCGTTTTAGTGGACTGCAAGCTCAACATGGGCCAACACTATGAATTCCTTTCATAATTAGGCTACCACTTGATCTCATCAATATGGGATTTTTTCCTAGGGATGAATATCACAATCTCTCTACCCTTGTAACTTGTAATCATCTCTCTGAAAACATTCTGAATGGCAGTGGATGCCTTCCTCTGACCCTTTATATTTCAGGGAATTAATATAGCAGTTTGGGGACTTTCCTTCAGTGATTCTTTAGGCTTGTTATATGACTAGGTCACTTCCTTTTCTACATTTCTCCCCTATGCAATTCTAATTTGCAATGTGCTATACCCTACTTATGCTCAACAAGAATCTTTTCATTGCCCTTTGGGTCACCTAGAACTGAAATCTGTCTTACCCATTCTCACTAAAATGCATCCCAGTCATATATTAAAAATCCTGAGAGTCTATGACAAAAGTGGCCATGGAGATAACTTTGGCTGATGATCCATTGAGTACTAATGAAGAAGATATAAAGCAGGGAAACTGGTTCACCAATGGCATGGAAAATGCCTTGCATAAAGAAGACATTAAGGTGGCACAGTGAAGAGATACCGGCCTGGAGTCAGGTAGGACCTGAGTTCAAATATGGCCTCAGACACTTGACACACTGACTAGCCGTGTGACTTTGGGCAAGTCACTTAACCCCAATTGCCCTCCAAAAAAAAAGACATTAAGAAGACAGGAATAAAGGCTCCCTACCTATTGCAAATCAAACTCAGGTCCTCTGACTTCAAATTCAACACCGTAGACTACTTACTCTACTCATTCCAACCCCCCCAAAAAAAAACCTCACTTGAAATAATGTGAAAGATGATCCTACTTTTCACACATCAGTAAGTTACCATCTGATTTTATAAAATCATGTTTTATTTATGAATGTCAAATATATAGTCACCAGAAACATTACTAGTACAAGTCACCAACCCTTGCATAAGCTAGAAGATAATACCCCTTTTAGTAAGAACAATCACATCCACCCCTTTTGGTGATATTGTAACTAAGACTTATCTCTGACACTGCAAAGGAAACCTACCATTCCCCAAAGTCCTCAAAGTCTCCTGCTAATCACCCATCTGTATGGCAGGGTTATCCTTTTACGACAGCCAGCAGACTGGAGGCAAATGATGTCCTGGGACAACTACCACCTGCCTTGATCTTTCATTCAACAACAGGAGCTTTACCAAAGACCCACATATTTATTTTTAGCTACTTACATTATTTTTGACATGTCTATCACATGACGAAGGTGGAGGATGAAGGTAAAGGTGAAAATGAATGATAGAGCAGGGGCACCTAGGTGGCACAGTGAATAGATCACCAGCTCTGGAGTCAGGAGGACCTGAGTTCAAATCTGGACTCAGACACTTGACACACTTCCTAGCTGTGTAACCTTGGGCAAGTCACAACCCTAAATGCCATGCCTTCCCCTCTCCAGAAAAAAAAATTCTCATGAATGATAGAACAGGAGCATCTTAAATCATCTATAATTTAGACAGGATGTCATGGCCTGGAATGTCCTTTTAATTAAAAATGCATATATCACCAAAATGTAAAGAAATACTGTTTTCAACAGTAAGATGTTATGTGTCCAAAATTATATCAGGTACTTATTGAGCATGTGTGCTCATGTACACAAAGGTTTGTATAAATCATTTGGAAACAAGAGTTCAAACATTTGAAGATGCCATTTTAAAGAAATCTCCTTTCAGAAATTATTTAAGGGTCATGCAATCTTTCTAATTCAATTTTGAACTTCTCATAGTGGAGTTTTGAACCCTCAAAGTGATAAGTATAATATATCTAGAATCAAATTATATTGAATGAAGGGCAATGACAGACTTGTCTTTAAAATGACAGAATAATAACTGTAATAATACTAATTTGTTCCATTTATATAGAACTTTATAATTTTCAAAATGCTTTCAAAAATATTGTCTCATTTGATCTTAAAAACAACCTTAAACCTTGTGAAACAGTGCAGATGTGATCATTCTTCTTTTATAGATTAATCAAGCACCTACTGGGTGCCAGGTATTGCATTAGGCACCAAGGATACAAAGATAAAAATGAAATAGTCCCTGTCTTCAAGGAGCTTATATTCTACAGGAAGGAACATGTATAATGTACATATTTAACTATGTAGAAGTATAATTGTATTTATGTATGCATATTTGTATGTCTTATAATGTATATGTTAGCATATTTATAAATATAATGACATAAATATGTCAAAATGTTTGTTATTAAAATTTAATAGTATGTAAGTACAAGAAGTATATAAGAATAAGAAAAATAAGTATATACTAAATTGCATTTACTTTAATATGTTCCTGTTATACATCCTTTTTTTCCCCTCCTATAGAATGTGAGCTCCTTGAGGACAGGGGCTGCTTTATTTTTGTATTGTATCCTTGGTGCCTAACTTAGTGCCTAGCACACAGTGTGTACTTGATTGATTAATCTGCAAAAAAAAAAGTATGATAATCTCTGTACTATTTTCACAGAGCTATTGGATTGTTTTCAAGAGGGAATGAGACAACATTTATGAATTCATTTTGAACATTGTAAAATCCTACATGTATTTTTATTTTGTCCTATATATTTGTATATGTATATATAGTGTATTAAATATGTATACATATGTGCATGTGTACATAACATGTAATGGAAGGAGGTGGGAGGTCCTACCAGGACCAGGAAAATCAGGACAGTCCTCGTGTAGAAGGTGGCATCTGAGCAAATAAGAAACCAGAAGACCTGAAACTTACTATGCAACTATCAGTGACATACCTAATAATTATTAAAGCAGAAGCCCAAGTCTTTCTGATCCTTCATCTAGGGATTTTCCCATTATACTCTGCTCAAAAACATGTGATTTGTCTCCTTTTATTTTAATACACAAGTAGTCTGCCAATGTTCATGCTTTCAAAAGTGTGGCATAAACACATCCATCTCTATTTCATGTTTATCTGGTTACACATTCCCATCTTTGTGACACTGCCTCTGAGGACAGAGAAGCAGCCTATGTGGAGAAAGGGACACTACTTCCCCCTCTTGGTCAACTTGTACTGGCTGCTCCAACCTCCCAGGCTTAGTAATTCAGAGAAACACTGATAGGTACCGACAATAAGCATATTGTATCCTTAGTGGGACACCATTATGCATGTCTGGTCCCTCCCTGGCATACTGCCAAGATAGCCATTTAGTTCAGCATAGCAACATTTGAGTAAATTATATTTATTATAGAGTAGACTAACATAGCTCATAGCTCTTGTTAAAACAATTATCCTAAGAATTGTAGAGAGCCAGCAGAACCTAGTGGAAAGAATGCTGGAGTTGGAGACAGAAGTCTAGTGAGTTCACAAATTCATAGGACCTTAGATCTAGAGCTAGAAGGGACCTTTACATCTAGTTCAACCCAACTTCTCTCATATTACAGACAAGGAAACTGAGGCTCAGAGAATTTGTTATGTTCAAGGTCATAGAGGTAGCAAGTAGCAGAGCTAGAGTCTGGCTCAAAGTCTTGTGACTCTAACTTTACCACTTATTAGTCATGTGACCTTGAGCAAATCTGTCATCCCTCAAGGCTTTATTTTCTCATCGGTAAGATGAAGTTGATAAGAGAATCCCAGACATCATGTAGTCCAGCACATACCCAAATAGTATCCATTTGCCACAGGCCTAACAATTGTGTGTCCAGACTTTACTTGGATACCCTGGTAAGAGTAGGGAAAACATAATTTCCTTAAGAGCTGTTAATTGCTTCATCTTTGTATCTTAGCACAAGGCCTAGCACATAAATGGCGCTTATGCTTAGTGAATGATTGATTGATTAACAGAGAACGCATTACCTCCTGAGACAACCCATTCTACTTTTAGATTGCTCTTTGGAAATTTTTTTCTTCACATTCAGCTTAAATCTGTTTCTTTGCTACCCCCACCCATTGCTCCTAGGTCAATGGCCCCACTGGGGGCCAAGCAGAGAAAGTTTAATCTCTCTTCTATATGTCAGTCCTTTAAGTATTAGAAAGACTGTTAACTCTTATTTTCCCTCTTTGTCTTTTCTTCTACAGGCTAAACATGCCCAATTCCTTCAAGCAATTGTTGCAGAAAAGGTTGTGAATCCTATACCATCCTGGTTGTCTCCTGTTCTTGTACTGCTTAACTGGAATGACATTAACATAAATTAATTTTCTTTTGGAAAAACAATAGGTGGTATCCCTGAGAAGGCCATTTAGATAAGTAGCAGTAATCAGTATAAGCTGCTGTGCAAAAATGGTCATTTCAACTGGTGTTGGGGGTAGGCAGCTCAATATTCAGAACTGTGATTGTCCACTTTCTATCCTCTCCAAGCAGAGAAAGGGAGGGGCCTCAAAAACTGGCATTTCTGATTCCAAGTCTAGCTCCCATCCACTGCATCCAGCTGCCATCCTCATTCAGTACTATCCATTTTAAATGAACACTGGATCCACATTCAGAAGATGCATTGGAAATGGGGGAGACGTGTGGGAGGGGAAGGGTTTCAATAGGAAACAAGCTTGTAAAGATTGAACTAGTTTAGAATCCTTCTCTTAGACTTGAATCATTGAGTGTTAGAGCTTAACAAAAAGTTAGAAGTCATTGACCTCCTCATTTTACAGATGAGGAAAGTGAGAACTAGAGAAAAGAAGGAACTTTTCCAAGGTCACACTTCTATCTATTGACAGAATCTGTTCTAGAAATTCAGGTCTTATAACTCTCATTTCACAACTCTAGGCTACCTCCATAATAAAAATTTTAAACTTGTTATATCTAATGTTGATTAAAATTGTATATAAAGTACAAAAAAGATCAAATAAAATCTTTCCAGGAAAATAAAAAAAGATAGCACTCCAAGTTGGCCACTTTAAGGAGAGCATTGATCCTGGTTTGACAGACTAATGTACCTACTAAAATGCTTACCTTGCTCTGGGGAAAAACCTGCACAAATAATGCAGTAAATTTGTTTGGGGGCAGACTTACAATTAAGTGCTCCCTCTTGAGAGAATACCCAACTGTCGTTAAGGATAATGGTGACATTTATACAACAGTGTTCAAAGGGGAAGTGGGCACATGGAGCCAATGTACATCTATTCCTTGCTTCAAGCCACCTTGACACATGAAAATCAAAATTTAGGCAATAGATATATAGAGTGGGGAGGGGGGCAGTATTGTGGCGGTGATTATTCATTTTATAAAGGTACTCACAGTTTGAGAGATAGCTTGCCTAGAAGGCCAGCCTAGGAGTGAAGAAGACCTAGTTTCAAATCTAGTGGCTGATAATTATGATCCATGTGACATTGGTCAAATCACAACCTCTCAGTGCTCCTTGCTACACTCCATCTTTAAATTATAGACAAATTACTTGTTTGCTTTGATTGAGGGAGTTTTAATGCCATGAGATCCCTACAATGAAAAATAAAATCACAGGTCTAGACTAAGAGGAAGAGAAAAAAAACAAAATAGTCCTCCTTTCCTCCCTTTGATGGATCCATTGAGCATGGTGGGAAAAGTGCCGAGTTTAGACTCACAGGGCTTGGGCTCAATTTGTCACTCTGTCTCTTATTAGGTGTTAATTGCATAAATCACTTAATCTCTCTAGGCCTCAGTTCTCTCAACTAAAAAATGAGGAAGCTAGACTAGATGACTTCTAAGGTCACTTCCAATTCTAAATATATGATCCTATTCTCCTAAAATATATTTTTTTTGGTAATTTAAATGCCAAGTTTATTGATATTATTATTTAATTTACAAAAACTAGATTAATATACAAATGCAATAAATGTATTACAGAGAGCAAGTATACATATTCAATAATATTCTAGACTCTGCTCTGCTTTCAGGAAAATCATGAATCAGGTTAGAATTCTAAAAATGTCTTTTGTACTGTGCCACCCCTCACATGAGTCAAACAAGCTTCCCCTAGCTAGGACCATGAGTCTGAGAATTAATGGGTTCAGTTTATGTCATTACCACTAACTTGCTATGGAGGCTTGGAATAGGAACTTGAGCTCAAGGATCCTTATCTTACATATAGAAGGAGAAATACATTACTGTGCTTAAGTCAACACAAACTCCTGCTATATAACAGGCATTGTGCAAAACTCTAGGGATACAAATACTTTTGTATTTATATGTAAAACAGTCACTGCCTTCAAAGAGCTTACATTTAACTAGGGGAAAGAATAACATGTAAACAATTAAACATAAAACAAGGAAAACTGAGGAGAGAGAACATGCAGGAAGCAGAATATCAACCTTAATCCTTTATTGACTATGCTTCCAATTTCATTCAGTTGGGAGAAGTATGGAGTGGTTAGCAGTATAGCTGATAGGAGAATTTGAAAAAAAAAACTTCATTAAGGCACTATCTGAGTACAGCCTTGAAGGAAGACAATGATTTATTAAACTGAGATGAGACAAAGGAGTATTCCAAGCATGGCCAGGGTAGGGGTAAGAGGTAAGGGGGAGAGTAGCACATGGGAATGCATAGAAGCAATAAATGAACTTCAAGGAAAGTCTAGTGGCCCTGTTTGGAAGGAATGGAGCTTCTGAAGAGTGATAAGGTAGATAAGAACAAGACTATGTAAGACTTTACATGCTAATGTAAGGAGTTGTATTTTATCCTTTAGACACTTTGAAACCACCAAATATTTTTGAGCAGAGGAGCAACATAGACCAGCACATTTAGGAATATCACTTTTGCATCTAAGTGGAGGATGGCTTGGAGAGGAATAAATGGGAAGGGAAGAGGGGATGAAGACAATTTGGAAAGCTATCAGAGTAGTCTAGGTACGAAATTATGACTGAACTATGGGGATGGTCGTATGAGTGGAGAGAAGATGGCAGGTGCAGAAACTGTTGTAGAAGTTAATCCACAAGACTTAGCAACAAATATAGGGAAACAGAGAAGGATAAGGAGGAAGGCAATGTTGAGGATGACTATGAGGTTTCACAACTGGGTAAGTGGAAGGATGATTATGTCCTTTACAGAAATAAGGAAGTCTGTAAGAGTAGAAGGTTTACGGAGGGAGAGAATGAGTTAGTTCTATATGGAACATACAAAGTTTGAGATTCCTTTGTAACATCTAGTGGGAGATATCCAACAAGTTGTGAGATTGGTATTCTAAGAGAGATTTGTGTTTGGATATATAAATTGAGGAGCCCTCTACATCAAAATAATGAATGAACCCATAAAACAGATGAGAACACCAATGGAGAATATGAAGAGGAAAGGAAAGAGGGCCCAGGTCAGAGCCCTGAGGTACACCAAGCTCAAAAACTAGGTGTCATCTTCACCTCCTCACCCTCTCCATGACCCCTATATTCAATCAGTTGTTAAATCTTCTTGTATCTCTCTCCATGATATCTACTGTCTACATCCTCCTCTCTCTACTCACACGACCAACACCCTATTTCAGGCCCTCATAATTTCTCATTGGATTATTGGAGTATTACAGAAAACTCCTAATTAGTCTACCTGCCTCAACCTCCTTCTCATTCTAAATGATCCTCTACACTACCACCAAAGAAATTTTCCCAAAACACAGTTCTGACCATATTACCCTCTATAAACTCCAGGGGTTCCCTATTACCTCAAACATCAAATAAACTCCTCTGTTCCACATTTAAAGCTCTCCACAACCTGGCTCCTCTCTGCCTCCTTACATATTATTCACCTCCACATAGTCTACAAATCCCAACATCCTAGCCTACTTTTTGCTCCCTAGGCATATTATTCCATCTCCTTTCCCCATAACCTTCTACTACTAGCCCCCTATGCCCTGGAAGCTCTTTCTTCACCTCTGAATCTTGTAGTATCTGGTTCCCTTTAAGACAACTCAAGTACCATTTTCTTTCAAGAGGCCTTTCTCAGTCTCTTCGTCCCACTCCTTTCCCTAAACTGCTAGAGCCTAATTGTAGGACTATGTATACATTTAAAGTCTTTGTTCCTCATTTCCCCCATCTCTAAAATAAGGAAGTTTGATTAAATAATCTCTGATGCCCCTTTTCAACTAAAAAAAAAATCTATATTCTAAATTCAAATTGTGGGTCCTTTAAAGAGCATTTTAACAGAGGTAAAGACGATTTTTAATCAGTACCTGTTTCTAGATGCAAAGACTCACCTCACTCTCTAAAGAAACCTTTCTTTTTATGGGACTTCTGTCACTTCAGGGGTTGCTTGGGTGATAGCTATTTGGAAGCAACACAATTCCTTCTTTATGTCAAACTGAAACCTGTGAGTTTAATTATCAATAAATAGGTTATTGAAATTCAGTGTGACTAAAAGACATACTGCTTGGATTTATTTTAGAACTACAACTCAGTAGCTATAGCTAGATATGTGGAATTTAAAGCTAAAAAGAAATGTGATAGTCATATCTTTCATATCTAAATACAAACAAATGTACATTTCCCTGGGATTTACACTAGATTATCGGTTAATCTAGCTATCAGGTTATTAAGAGGATTTTTAATTGGTAAAAGTATTTTGAAATGGGCAGCTAGATGGCACAGTGGATAGAGTGAAAACTCTGGTGTCAGGAAGACATCTTCCTGAGGTAAAAATCTAACCTCAGACACTTATTGGTTTGTGACCTTGGGCAAGTTACTTAACCCTCTTTGCTTCAGTTTCCTCATCTGTAAAATGAGCCAGAGAAGGAAATGGTAAAACCACTCCAGTATCTCTACTAAGGAAACCCCAAATAGGGTCACAAAGAATCAGACACAACCAAACAACTGAACAACAACCAAATTTTGAAATGGTCAAGCATGATAAGAAAATAATTTCATTCTTCCAAAACTTTGTACCTTTTTAATTAATAGTGTGTTTCTGACACACAGAGAACAGGTGCTTAATAAATAATAATAGCACAGAAAAAGTCTTTGTATTTTTCTATGTACTGATTATATTTATCTTGGAAGGAGGGAGGTAATAATTAAGAGTCTGAGTTAGAAAGTCAACCAGAGATCAATAAATCAGAGGTTTATAAATCAGGCATTCTTAACTTGGGTTCCATGAATAACTCAAAACGGATTTGTGAAAAGATTTCAGGAGGTCTTTGAATTTGGATAAGACAAAATAGCATATTTATTTTTACTAACTTCTAAATAAAATTTAGCATTTCTTGCAACTATTTAATAATAGTTATAAGAGTTACCTTTTATATAATGCTTTAAAGTTTGCAAAATACTTCACAAATATTAACTCATTTTATTATTACAACAATCCTGAAAAGTAGCTGCTATCATTATCTTCATTTTTCAGATAAGGAAACTAAGGATGAAAGATATTAAGTGACTTGTGCAGAGTCACATAGCT
Source organism: Petaurus breviceps papuanus (assembly GCF_028583685.1). Classification (NCBI taxonomy): domain Eukaryota; kingdom Metazoa; phylum Chordata; class Mammalia; order Diprotodontia; family Petauridae; genus Petaurus; species Petaurus breviceps. The sequence goes on from NW_027187391.1 coordinate 58,964,138, forward strand.
AATAAGTATTGGAGGCAGAATCTGAACTCAAGTCTTCCTGACCCGAGGTCCAATGTTTTATTCCCTGAGTCACTGAGCTGCCTTAAAAGATTTATTAACTTAAAATTAATAATAGCTAATTAAGAATTCTCACTTACCTCCTACTCCAAAATGACATGGATACCAAATACCCCTTCCCCCAATCTACCCTCTCTTATGCCCCTTCCCATTCCTCCCCTTACTTTCTTGTAGGGCAAGATGAATTTCTATACCCCATTGCCTGCATAGCTTATTTCCTGGATGCATGTAAAAATAATTTTTTTAACATTTGTTTTTAAAATTTTGACTTCTTGGGGCAGCTAGGTGGTGCAGTGTATAGAGCACCAGCCCTGGAGTTAGAAGGACCTGAGTTCAAATCCAGACTCAGACACAACACAAAAACTAGCCATATGACCTTGAGCAAGTCACAACCCCAATTACCCTCCCCTCCCAAAAAAAATTTGAGTTCCACATTCTCTTCTTTCTCTCCTCCTCATCCACCCCCACTGGGAAGAGAAGCAATTCAATATAGGGTATACATTGTAATCATGCAAAACATGTCCATCATAGTCATTTTGTAAAAGACTAACTATATTTCTCTCCATCATATCCCACCCCCCATTTATTCTAATTTCTCCTTTGACCTGGTCCCTTTTCAAAAGAATTTGCTTCTAACTACCTTCTCCCCCAATCAGCCCTCCCTTCTATCATCCCCCCTTTTATCCCCTTACCCCTACTTTCCTGTAGGGTAAGATAACCGTTGAGTGTGTATGTTATTACCTCCTTAAACCAAATCCAATGAGAGTGGGGATGACTCATTCCCTTTCACCTTCCTGTTCTTCCCCTCCATTGTAACAGTTTTCTCTTGCCTCTTTTATGTGAGATAATTTACCCTATTCTATCTCTCCCTTTCTTCTTTTCCCATTGTATTCCTCTCTCACCTCTTAATTTTATTTTTAGATACCATTCCTTCATATTCAACTCACCCTGTGCCCTCTTTCTATGTATACATGTATACAATACACACACACATATATATATATACACACACATACACCCACCTTTACATATATATTCCCTTCAACTATCCTCATACCAAGAAAAGTCTCATGTTACAAATATCATCTTTCCATGTAAGAAAGTAAATAGTTGGGGCGGCCAGGTGGCTTAGCAAGTAAGAGCACCGGCCCCAGTGTCGGGATGACCTGGGGGATCAAATCCGGGCTCAGATACGCAGCACCACACCCAGAAATAACTGGCTGTGTAACCTTGAGCAAGTTACTTAACCCAAATTGCTTTTAAAAAAATGTAAATAGTTCAACTTTAATGAGTTCCTTATGATTTCTCTTTCCTGTTTACCTTTTCATATTTCTCTTGCTTCTTGTATTTGAAAGTCAAATTTTCTGTTCAGCTCTGGTCTTTTCATCAAGATTGCTTGAAAATCCTCTATTTCATTAAAAATATCTTCCCCTGAAGTATTATACTCAGTTTTGCTGGGTAGGTAATTCTTGGTTTTAATCCTAGCTCCTTTGACCTCTGAAATATCATATTCCAAGTCCTTTGAAACCTTAATGTAGAAGCTGCTAGATCTTGTGTTATCCTGATTGTGTTTCCACAATACTCAAGTTGTTTCTTCCTGACTGCTTGCAATATTTTCTCCTTGACCCAGGAACTCTGGAATTTGGCTATAATATTCCTAGGAGTTTTCTTTTTGGGATATTTTTTCAAGAGGTAATTGGTGAATTCTTTCAATTTCCATTTTGCCCTCTGTTTCTAGAATAGCATGGCAGTTTTCCTAGATAATTTCTTGAAAGATGATGTCTAGGCTCTTTTTTTGATCATGGCTTTCAGGTAGTCCAATAATTTTTAAATTATCTTTCCTGGATCCCTTTTCCAATGGTTTTTCCAATGAGATATTTCACATTGCCTTCTATTTTTTCATTTGTTTGGATCTGTTTTATACTATCTTGATTTCTCATAAAGTCATTAGCTTCCATTTACTCCAATCTAATTTTGAAGGAACTATTTTCTTGTGAGTTTTTGAAATTCCTTTTCCATCTAACCAATTCTTTTTTCTAAGTCATTCTTCTCCTCATTGGCTTTTTGGATGTCTTTTGCCATTTGAGTTAGTTTATTTTTTAATGTGTTATTTTCTTCAGCATTTTGGGGGGGCTCCTTTAGCAAACTGTTGACTCATTTTTCATGATTTTCTTGCATCATTCTCATTTCTCTTCCCAATTTTTCCTCTACTTCTCTTACTTGATTTTCAAAATCCTTCTTGAGCTCCTCCATGGCCTGTAACCAATTCATATTTTTCTTGGACATTTTTGATGAAGGAGCTTTGACTTTGTTGTCTACTTTTTGTTCTTTGTTTTGATCGTATTTGTCACACACAAAAATGATTCTATAGTTTGATTTCATTTCCTCTGTTTGCTCATCTTGCCAGACAATTACCTGACTTTTGAGTTTTTTTGCTATGGCAGAACTATGCTTCTAGAGTGGAAAGTGCTATGTCCCAAATTTCTGGGGTTTTGCACAGCTGTTGTCAGAGCTTCTTCTGGGCACCTGCCTCAGAACTGTGAGGAGGACTGCCTCTTCACAACTTCAACAAGTTCTGACATGTCAGCACTCCTCACCCCAGGACCGCCACCCAAGACTGTGACCCAGATCCTAGCAGGGCAAAGCAAGAGAATCCTGCCTTAGCACCAGTAAAGAGAGCCCTGCAATTACCCTCTGGACAGTCACTTGGTCCCCCATGATCTGTGGGCCTGGAGCTCAGGAGGCAGCTGCTGTGGCATCAGCTGCAGATGCAGTCTCCTCCATCACCCTGGGGGCAGAGACCAGACCATGCTCTTCTCTCATCCAGTTCCAACAAAGATTCCCCATTGATCTTTTACCTTCTCTTTGGCATTTATGGTTTGAGAAGTCTGAAAATAGCCACAGTTGCCAGAAATTCAGTCCCCTGAAATCTGCTCAGGCTGGTCTGTGTGGGTCTGTGTTGGCAGTGCATGTGGGATTGTACTCTGCTCCCAGGCCAGTGTGATAGACCCTTCCTGTCGGTTTGCCAGGCTGCCTTCAGTGAAATATTTGTTACTCTTTGTCACTTTGTGAGTTCCGTAGCACTAAAATTTGTTTAGAGTCATTTTTTACAGATATTGGAGGTGGTTGGAGCACAAGCTCAAGCAAGTTCCTGTTTTTACTACACCATCTTGGCTCTGCCCCCCCAGAAGACCTTATTTGTAAAGGACCAAGGTCTCCCACTACATCCAGGACCATCATCACTTGTCCTGATCTATATCATGCCACTGGACCCAGATAGCTCCAGAGGTGAAAGTGAGGCTGGTGACTTTGTACAGCCCTCCCTCACTTAAATCCAATTCATTTGCATGTCATGGCACCACTTCCCTGATACCATGGTCCTCTTTCAGAATGAACAGCAGCAGTTCCTATAGTTACCAAGTTGTTCCCAGTAACATACTGAAAAGGCCTGTAGATAATTGGCTCTGTCAGCCAGACTGGAAAGGAAATGATAACTATTTCAGGATGACATTGTAGAAAAAGATCCATCCTTAATAATAGGAAAATGTGTATTAAGAGGTCCTGCCTCTACCATATACTGGCTGTGCAATCCAGGGCAAATCACTTAACCTCTTGGTGTCCCCAGCAACTCTCTATATTGGCAGTAGTTTTTTCACCTGGGAGTTCTTATTAGTATCAATGAAATCACAAATCCACTGCCTATCTTTATCTCATCCCTTAGATTTCTTCTGAGATTCCTTGAAGTAAGGAAATTGATATACTGAAAGTACTGGGAAGTATACAAGTGTTTGAAATAAACGTCTTCATTAAATTCCTCATTGTATCATGGAAATGCCTAAAGGTTGTGGCAGTAGAATAGTAACTCTAAGAGATTCTAACAAGTGAGAAAGGTATGGAGCCAGAAGACTATGTTATGTCATCCAAAAACAAGTTCTGGTAGACTCGTCATCTAGTTAGACATAAAATTATTAATTTTTCAGGTATACTTCAAAATTTTTCATCACAACTTCAAAAAAAATCTGCTAAACTATAGAGAGATGGCAATTTGCATTGACAGAAGTGTTACCTACACAATGATATCAGATTCAAATAGAAATAGATACCTAAAACCTGCATATTAACTTTAAAAATACAAATTACCATTATCTAGGTTTTATTGTATTTTTATTTATTTTGTTAAAAATTTCCCAATTAGTTTTTAATCTGGATCAGGCTACACTTTTGACCAAATACAACCACATGGGCCTCATCTTGTACTACTAAAATTCCAGGTCCTTGAATCCCTAAAGGAAGAAGTTCAAATAAAATAGAGTATTCTGAGATAGTTATTTTTTTAAAAAAGCATAAAAGGTAGCTATATGATATGGAAGCTTTGTCACTGTCAGGTTATAAAGAAGTTGGCCATAGATTAATAAAGTATATAATACCAGCATCTTCATATTTGAGAAAAATTTCTGATAATTGGAATCCTCTAAAACAGGGTGTCTTAAGAATGGGATAGTAACCACTTAAAGTTGTTAAAGAGACAAATGGATCCTCACCCCCACCCATTTTAAGTCAGTTCAAGATTTATTATGCAAAAATATTAATGATATTGCACATTTCTTCTGTTTTTGAAGTTTAGGTTAGAAAAAGCTGGAAAGGTGAATAAACTCACCTCCATAATCAAATATAAAATCTTCTATTTTACTTTTAAAGTTCTTCATAACGTAGTCCCTTCCTGCTTGTCTAGTCTTCTTATACCTCCCTACTCTCTGAGATCCAGTGACACTGTCCTCCTCAAACCAAACACTCTATCTTTACTGACTGGCCTCAATGACTAGAATGTTCTCTCTCCTTACCTCTGCCTTCCCCAGCTTCCTTGAAGTCTCAACTAAAAGTCAACCTTCTGCAATTGACTTTTCCTGAATATCCTTAATATTTGTATCTTCCCTCTGATTTTATCTCCATTTTATTCTGCATATATCTTGTCTATACATAGTAATTTGTATGTTGTGTAACCTGTTAGATTTTGAGTTCCTTAAGTGTACATTTTATCGGGGTTTTTTTTCTTTCATTAGCCTGGTGCTTATCATACATTAATAAATACTAACACCCTGTAAGAAATTATAAAGCGGGTTGGATTCAGAAAGACTTGAGAAGAGTCACATGAACCAATGCAAAATGAAGTGAGCAGAACCAGGAGAATATTTTACACCGTAATAGCAATATTTTAAAGATAATCAATTGTGAAAGATTTTGTAACTCTGATCAACACAATAACCCACTTATAGGGAGAGGTTGAGGGAAGCAAGAGAATCTGAAACCAAAAATTAAATTAAATTTTTTAAAATGCCTCTTGATTTGACTTATATTTTATTATACAAGGGATAACTCAATGAGTAGATGAAGAAGAAAATTTTTAAATGAAAGTGATTTTTTTTAAAAAGATATCAATACTTTTATTTATAATAACCAAAAAGTAGTTTCCAGATAGTCTCAAAACTGTGTGATATTCCCCACTATTTTATCATTATCATGATCATCTAGGAATGAAGGCTAGTTTTTATTTTATTAGCTTTTTCATAGCTGTGCCTATCCTTAAAATGATTAATAACTTAATCATACATATATTAATTTACATATATATACACACCTTAATACTTGTTATTGGACAATAGAAAACTATTCATTACAACAATAAGTAAAATCCCACTAGCCAGGTAGGATCTCATGCCTCTTCAATGCCTGTGTTCCATACCTCTTCATCACTGTCTCTTTGCTTTTATGATTTCTTTCAGTTCTCAGTTGAAATCCCACCTTCTACAAGAAGGCTTTCCCAATCATGGTAGTTCCTTCTAAGACTATCTCTAATTTTTCCTGAATACATTGTGTATGTTGTTATTCGTATGGGAGTTCTTTGAAAGCAGGGACTGTTTTTGCCCCCTTTTGCCTTCCATCCCTAGTATTTAGTATCCTGATGTGTTAATAGCCACTTAACAATTGCTTGCTGAAGATTGATGCATCCTTTTTTTAACTTTATTTGTCTTGAATTTTTGTATGTTTTTTTTTATCACAATGTGACTATAGAATATAGTCACATAGGATATGTTTTGCATGACTACACATGTATAACCTATAAAATAATCCTTGTTGACTTGACTTGTGAGTGACTTAGGAATTGTTGCTTCTATATCTTATATAAGGAGAACAGGTAAAAAGATTAGGAGACTGCAACCTGAGTTTACATTGATAAATTGAAGAAAGCATGGAAAACTTGGTTGGGGCACACTTCTGAATTCATAATACAGAGAGTAACTGCACCATTCAGTGGGGAGAGACTCCAGGGCCAGTGAAGTAGAATCTAATGATGCTGTGAATAGTTTGGGGAAAATTTGTTTCTCCTTTTCAAACTGCTTTGTCAATACCAATTCAGTGCAATCACACAAATAGCTTAAGCTTCGTTTCTGTTCTATTAACTCTTTATCTCAATAATGTCAACATGCTGGCTTTATTCCACAATTGAGTAATGTGTTCAATATCTCTCTTCAATACCATCACACCCCTTTGAATAGTTTTGTATAGTATACAAATTCACAACACATAGATTTTATATTCTTTGCATTTTTTAAGTTCCTAAGTCACATATATATTACTGGAAAATGGACATAAGAACCCACCCACTCAAAACTGATGGAATTATCTAAGTCCTTGACAAAAGAGCATATGAACCTAAGAAAGAGCATATAGATTTACAAAAGAAGGACAATGGGGTAATAGTTGCTGGGTTTTCAGTTTTTAAAAAAATAAGAATTGTTAACACTTTTCATATCTGAAGTATCTGACCATTTAGTCAAATCCATAAGAATATATTAAGTACCTACTATATGCCAATACCATACCAGGTACTGATAGAAAGACAAATGGAATTATCCTTGCTCTCAAGAAGCCTAAGTACTAGTCAATGTATGAACCAACCTGTGAGTGACACATAAAGGAATCTCTAGACCTACTGTGATGTGTTTGGAATCAATTCCATCATTTTCTAGGCATCATTCATTTTGCATCTACTCTCTTTATCCCATATAGCATGGAGGATATCTTTTCAGTTAACAGTAGTGGTATCTTTCCATAATAGAAGAGTTACAGAGACAAAATAGGTGCAGAATGAACATTATTCATAAAACAGGATATCCATAAAAGGCTTATAAATTAAGAGACAGTGAAATGTGTACCTTGATCACCACCTCTAGCAATATAACTTCATAAACTGAAAATGGACCAGAAAACACCTAAATTACTTGGATTAATTTTAGCTATATCCCACCAAAACATTGATTGATAAGGATGTGCCAGTAACAGATGAAGATAAACCCATTTAACTCACAGTGCTCCATGCAACGATCTGCACATTAGAAAGATGATCCACGAAATGTGAAAAACAGAAGTTTATAGTACTATATAATCCCATGTGCAATGAAAAGGACAACATGCAAGACTTTTCTGCGAAGTCATATGACAAAAGTCTACAAAAGTCCCATGACATATATTGGATCTATCTTAAAAAAAAGACTATGGGTGGATAATGTAGTGTATATGATGGACAATCATGCCTCTAACATTTTAGATCTTGAGGTAAGTCAAGAGGACCAAATTTAGTGACATAAGCCAATCATTTGGTTATATGGAAAGAGATGCACAACATAAATATGGGATTATCTATTATGATGTTGAGTAGATCTGTCTTTTCATCATGGTCAGCAATGACAGCTATGAATACAGAATATGTAAAAATACAAATGACAGGGACCCTAGATGAAGTGGGTCTAAAAGACAGGAAAGGAGGATAAAATTGCAGCAGTTAGAGAAGCAGAATTTGGAATAACAATTCCAATAAAAATAAATGCAACCTAAGTGAGAAACTGCCTTGCCCTACCTTGGCTGGCCCAGGAAGGGGGTCCCACACCACTGGGTATCCAGATATCTCCTTCTGAAAAGGTAGTGGATCCATATGGTAGGTAGTAGGATACAGGAGCAAATGAGATCTGGAATCAAATGATTTTTTCATGGACATGAGTAAGGGTATTTGTCTGAATGGTACTGAAGAAATCAGTACCATGGTATCATAAATCAGGTCTGAGAGGGCAAAAAGCAAGGCTGTCTATATATGTAGCAAGAGTAAAAACAATTTTCAGGGCAATGAAATCAGAGAAAGCAAAGATGAAATGAAAATGGAAGGTCATAGCAATATGTCAGAGAAACAGAAAACAAGGAGCATCAAAGACAAGTGTTCCAAACAGCAGCAAGGAGCCTGAGGCAATGCTTCACTCAATTGGGGCAATGTATCTACAGACTTTTAAATTGTATGTGTGGAACTAGCCTCACCTACCCAGTCCACTTAATGGGCTTCAGTTTCAACTTCAATAACCATTTAATGCCTACAATGTTCTAGGCATTGTGCAAATCAATGGGAATCCAAAGACAAAAACAAAACAGCCTCTGCTTTCAAGGAGCTTCCACTCTATTCAAGGGATGCCATATGTAAATGCATATAAGCACATTTTTTTAATGCACAGGAAAAGAAATAATTTCAAGAGGGAGCAAGAACTGCCACATAGGTAGACTCAGTTTGCCTCCTAATTCTTCTGAGCATGGCTTAGATGTAGGCCCAGAAAATAATCCACATTTATATATGTTTACTCACATTTATGTAGTATAATATGTATAATGTATGCATATATTTATAAAGTAATTTCCTCACACTAATGCTGTAATTTAGGAAAGTCAGTTTACATGTTTGGGCCTTTATTTTACCACCTGTAAAATGAGGAGTTTGGACTAGACCATCATCAAGACCTTTTCTAGCTTTAAACCTATAATACTATGAGGCAGATAGTAAAAGTAGGATTTTACATACAAGGAAACAGAGGATGAGCGATTATAAAGTGTGTGAGGTTGAATTCAAACCAAAGCTGTTATGAAGGAAGGGCAACTAAGGCTTTACCTCAAGGCAGAAAATTTGGAGATTGCTAATTATTTGGTCTTGAGGGCATGTCCTCTTCTTCCCTGAGTGACCCTGGGCGAGTCATTAAACCTCTCTAAACCTCAGTCTGTTCACCTGTAAAAAGAGGAACATGTACCTCCTATGGCTATTATAAGGATTAAATGAGATATATGTAAAGTTCACAAATTATGAACCTTAAAATGGTAGATAAATGTGAAGGGTTTATTTATTTGTTTGTTTGATTATTTAATTATTCATTCATTCATTCATTTATTTATTTAGTCAGACTCTTGCTTTTCATTAGAGTAGGGAGCTCCCAAAGAGGAACTTCTACCAGAGCAAATCTTCTTTTTAATTTCTTATGTTAGAAAGGTGCCTGGAACACTGAGAATTTAAGTGACTTGCCCAGGGTCACGCAGCCAGAATGTGTTAGAGGTAGGACTTGAACCCACATCTTACTGACTCTGAGTGCCTCTCCAGTGTAAGTTGTTATTATACCAGTGTAGGTATGAAAATCCCACCTGAGCCATTCCAAATGATGGTGACACTTTGTCATCCTCTACCATATAACTTCCTTCCTTTGTTTATTCCTCCCTTTATTCCTTCTTCCCTTTCCTTCCTTTTTTCTTTTACTTCTTTCTTTTATTTCTTCCATCCTTTCTTCTTTCTTTATTCCTTTTTTCCTTTCTTCCTTATTTTCATCCATCCTCCCTTCCTTCCTTGTTCCCTTTCTTTATTTTTGCTTTCTTTCCCCCCTTTCTCTTTTTCCCATTCTTCTCATTTTCCCACTTTTATTCTCCTCTCATTACCTGTTTTTTTCCCTCTTCCAAAAGAAGGCATTTATCTGCTATGGTCTATAATCACAAATTGTGCCAATGTCAGAATAATATTTATCATGCATGTGTAGGGGCATTTAGAAAGAACAAAGGAAAAGGAAGGAACTTCTGCTGCAGTATTTCAACTGGTTATGGTGGTGTCATGTGGCCACCAACCCAAAAAAGAGAATGAAGCTAGAGCAGACATTAAGAAATAAAAATAGAAATGTCTTGAAAATGAGAATCTCAAGGAAGACATGCTCTAAAATAGCTATGAAAGAAATTAAGTTGCCAGACATTGAAGCTATGAGGACTTGCCAGACTAAATTCTAAATTAAACTTTTTCCCCTCTCTGAACTATTTTGAAAATTCAAAATATCTGATGAACCACTTCAAAAATGTATCAGTATATATAGAATAATGAGTTTACTCTAAGGAAACATCCTTCATTAAGACAGAGTATTAGACCCAGAGTTGTGAAGACCCCACCTCTGATGTTTACTAGTTTAGTGACCACAGACAAGTCACTTAACTTTGGAACTTCAGGCATCTCTTGAAGATGGATCTTTTCTCATCTGCATGATAATCAGCTTACCAAAGTCACGTGAGGAGGTGTGCTGACTAGAGAAACCAGTACAAGAAAAAGTAATTTCAAACAGTTTAACTAAGGGGGGTAAGCACTGGGGGAAGGGATACAATGGAAAGTGTAGGTGATGTCAAAACAACAACAACAAAATCAATAAAAATATATTTTGGAAAAAAGAACATTAACTGAAAGAAGAAATCCTAAAAAATGTTGTCTTGACATTAGTGATGAGGTGCTCTCAAGAATATCAACCAAGAAGCATTTGTTAACTTATTAATATTAAAATTATAATTTATTATTGTAAAGTGCTAGGCATTGGAGAAACATAGTGAAAAGTTGGGGGAGGAAACCCCTTCCTTCAAGGAGCTTACGTTCTCTGGGGGGAGAAAATATATATCCATATAGAAGCAAATATATATATAAATATATAAGTATATACAAAGCACATAAAACATAATTTTGGGGTAAAAGAAATAGAAGCTAAGGACTGCAGAAAAGGTTTTAGATGGATACATAGATAGATGACAGAGAGAGAGAGAGAGACAGAGAGAGACAGAGAGAGAGAGAGAGAGACAGAGAGAGAGAGAGAGAGAGAGAGAGAGAGAGAGAGAGAGAGAGAGAGAGAGAGAGAGAGAGAGAGAGAGAGAGAGAGACAGAGAGAGAGAGACAGAGAGAGAGACAGAGAGACAGAGACAGAGAGACAGAGAGAGAGAGAGACAGAGACAGAGAGAGAAAGATATTTATGGTGCTTAGGGATAATTTTGCAGGAAACAGGATTCTAAGAGATCAACAAGAGGAAGGGTATACCAACAAGGTATCAGGTCACCCTGTGCAAAGATGCAAAGATGGGGTAGACAGAATGAATGCCTATCATGTATAAGCAATGCAAGAAGACCAGCTTGGTTTGGTCACAAAGTATGTGAAGGGGAGCAAAGTCTGAGTTCGTAAAGACAGGGAGAAAAGAGAAGGGCACAGAAATGATGACATGTAAAAGTTTTGAGCCATCCGAAACATTAAAGAATATATTTGTAAATTATAAGTTGAGATACTATTGTCAAAAAGGCAGATGAGCTGAACAATTGGCTCAAATACAATACCATAAAATACAGCAACAACTGAGTGCAGAATATAGGGCTAGGCAATGATGAACATATCCTTGCCCTGATGGAGCAAAAGCCTAAAAAAAGGATAAAATATCAACAGATATAGCTGATGCCCAAGAGTATCAATCAATCAGCAAGGATTTATTGTGTCCATTATGTATGAGGGACTATGTGAGGTGCTGGTGTACAATAAATGAAACCATTCTTACTGACGAGCCCATATTCTAATGGGGCAAGAAAATAAGGACATATATAAGTACATGCAGAATAAATATTAAGTGAATGAATACATAAAGTACAAAACAGTTAATTACAAGATAGTTTGGGGAAATAGCAGTTGGGGGCATCCAGGTGATGCTTGACTTGCTTCCTGAAGGAAGGATGGAAATGCATTCCAAGCAAGGGGGGATGACCAGTTCAAATGCACCAGACAAGAGATGGAATGGAATGAGTGAGAAACTTGAAAGAAAGCCAATTTGGCTGGCTCACAGAATGTTAGAGGGTAAGTATTGTAAAATAGTCTGGGCTGATACATTGGGGCCAGGTTATGAAGGGAGTTAAAACCTAAATATTGGAGTTTATGTTTTATCTTTGAGGCATTAGAGAGCCACTGGAGATTATTAAATAGAAGAGTAATACGACCAGTTCTGTGCTTAAAGACAATATTACATGATAAGTGTATTAGAGTTACAAATGTGAAGTATGAGAGGGGAAGTTATTATTAATGAGGAAAACTAAGAAAAGTTTCATGATGTGGGAGATAGAATTTTATTTGTACTTTAAAGGATGGAGGAACATTTTACAATATTGGAGAAGGGAGGACATTTCCAGGCACATGAAACAGTAAGCAAAGGTATGGATGGAAGAGAATGAAAGAAGAAAGATCAATAAAGAAACTGTTGCCATCGACTAAATGGGCAGGAGGTAAGGTTTATAAAAGACTGGTTCCAACTGGAATAGAGAGAAATGAGATCGACCTGAAAGACATCGCAACGATGTGGGAACATTGCAAAGACATGCAGCATAAATGGATATGAAATAAGGAAAAAGGAAAGAAGCAAAGATAATCTACAAGCATAGGAAACAAGGAGAATAGTGGTTACACCGCCAGAAATAGTGAAATCAAAAGTGAAATCAAAAATCATATTTAGGAAAGAAAGTAATGATTTTGTCATATTAAATTTGATGTGGTAGTGAACATTCCAGGGAAGATATCCTGCAGGCAAGAGGCACATCTCAGAAAAAAGAACAGTCATAGTCATAGGTCAGAAATTTTTTTAATCATTTGTCAGAGATATTATTTAAAGCTATGGAAATAAATAAGATTGTCAAGAGTATAAAGAGAAAATAGATGACGGCCAAAGACAAGTCCATAGAGAATATCCAAATTCAGAATTGAAGAAAATTTTAAAAGAGTGAAAAAAATGGAAAAGAAACAATTAATAATAACTAGAAAATCTACTTAAAGTAACAACAAAAAAAACATTGAATATAAAGGGGTGGAAGGTATGAGGGCATGGCTTTTGTTTTATTTTGCACAGCTGTTGCCAAGTTCATATTATTTTTGGTGACTGTGTGTAATAAGAATGTAAATTTTAAAGATCTTCCCTGCCCCTAGGCTAAAGTGCACCAGAAGCCTGGGGAGGGAGGCTTGTTTTTCAGTAGATACTTTTTGATTGGCCAGTGGGTCAATAAGGTTGTTACATTCTCTGAGCCAGGAGAAGGCTATATAAACCCTGATGTGTAGCTTTGTTTTGGGACTCACTTTGAGAAATGTTCTGTGATTCTATCTGAATTCTGGGAAGCCGTTGTTGAGAGTCCCCCGGCTTTGAAAAACCCAGAATGTGGAAACCCAGATGTTGACTGGGTATGGATGTAATGGTTGGACAGTTTGGAAATCTGTCTACTTGATGTTTCTGTCTTGATAATTCTGTCTGTATGTTCTGAAGTTCGGGGTGCTGATCTTTTTCCCCTGAACTAGGTAAATGATATACATCTGACTGATTAAAGTAAGCTTGTTAACCCATTTTGAGTTGCTTTCCTTTAACAAAGCAGATCCAAGAACCTGTGGTAGCTGCAAACCCTGAGGACGCTTGGGGTGCTTGCTGCTACACTGTGTCAGGGTAGTGTGTTGGGGTTGTCACTGGAGAGAGAGGTACCAGAATACTGAGGCCCAAATCTCCTTCACTTTGGCCCTGCCTTCCCCCTGCTCACCTCAGCAACTCTGCCCTATACTTTACCCACCATGTTGTGGCTCCCATGGTGTGTACTAGACTGGATCTATAAGGGGAAGGGAAATATATTTAATTAATCTGATACATGAGGCATAAAAAGATGCAACTAAATAAGGATTAGTGTCAGAAGTTTCAGTTGGACTCCTGCCACCCTTCAAGGAAATATCTTCTGAATCTTGTTGACTCTTTGCTGTAGTCACTTGCAGGAGCCAGGAGGGAGAGGAATTGGATTCTATTTTGACTTTCTATTCTTTTTAATTGATTTTTTAAAAATCGTATTGGTAGTATCATACAGTTAGAGTTCTGAAAGGGACCCTAGAGGGACTTTCTAGCTCAACATTATCATGTTACAGATGAGGAAACTAAAGCCAACAATTGAAATGACTTACCTAAAGTCACATTAGTAGTTAATAACAGAAGATTCAAACCCTCATGACCTGACTCTAAATTCAGTGTTCTTTCTCTTAAATTACACTACAGTTTTAATTGTATTTTGTCACCCATGGTTGCCTTATTGTATTGCAACTCTCAAGCCTAAATTATTGGACTGGACTAAGTTGGGCTTGGTCTACAATATGATGTCAACCTGCTAAGGTATACTGAAGTCTACATAGCAATCCTCAATTTTAGCTCATATGTATCAACAAAGGGTTGGGCTAAGTAAAGGGTAGGTGGTAGAACTAACCAATAGTTAATACTATCAAAAGTCTTGAGTATAACAAATTTTGTAAAACTTTCCTACTGTTCTATTCTGTCTACTCCCTTGGATCTCCTTGACTCCTTGCTGATCTAGAGATATGTCTCTTGCCTCTGACCCATTTCTTGGACTCCCTATTTGCTGACTTCCTTCACTTTTCTGGGTTTTTTTCTTAATAGAATTTTTTCCCCCAATTACATGTAAAGACTGTTTTTACCATTCATTTTTGTAAATTTTTGAGTTCCATATTTTTCTCCTTCCTCCTTCCCCAAGATAGCAATCTCATATAGGCTATACATTTACAATCATTTAAACATATTTCCACACTGGTCACATTGTAAAAGAAGAATAAAAACAAAAAGGAAAAACCATAAGGAAGACAAAACAAAAAATAAGTGAAAATTATGCTTCAATCTGCATTCAAACTCTGTAGTTCCTTCTGTGAATGTAGTTAGCATTTTCCATCACAAGTCTTTTGGAATTGTCTTGGATCACTGTATTGCTGAGAAGAGCTAAGTCTATCATAGGTAATTATCATACGATGTTGCTGTTGTGTACCATGTTCTTCTGTTTCTGCTCTCTTCACTCAGCATCAGTTCATGTAAGTCTTTCCAGGTTTTTCTGAAATCTGCCTCTTCATCATTACTTATAATATAACAGTATTCCATTACATTCATATACCACAATTTGTTCAGTTATTTCCCAATTGATAGGCATGCCCTCAATTTCCAATTCCTTGGCACTACAAAAAAGCTGCTATAAATATTTCTGTATATGCCCTCCTTTACTTTTCATAAATTCTCTCCATTGCCTCTAGTCCCTTAAATTTGGCCTATGGCATACTGTCTCATGATACCTGAGCCTGCACCATGAAGGATCCCCAATTACACTGATATGCTTAGCCACTCATGACCATTCATAACCTGAGATAACAGATAAAGGCACCCTACTAATCACTATTGGTTCTCCTTTCTCTAGAAAAGAGAACCTACCTCTTCTGTACTTGATCACAGATTGGCTGGGTTATTACTCTCTTTACCTGAATCCAACCCCTACCATCTGTTCCCTCTAAACTAAGACTCACAGATATATACTGTATGTTTTTAGTAGAGTGACTTCCTCTTTTCTCCTCCACTTTCATTTAATATCTTATCATGAATTATCATTCCTCTTTTGGAGGAATCCTAGAATGTATCTTTGGGATTTTTTTTAATAGATGGAAAAGACTTTTTTTTTTTTTTGCTTTTTTGGAGGGGGCAAGTCAGGCCAATTGGGGTTAAGTGACTTGCCCAAGGTCACATGGCTAATAAGTGTTAAGCGTCTGAGGCTGGATTTGAACTCAGGTCCTGCTGACTCCAGGGCCAGTGTTCTATTCACTGTGCCACCTAGCTGCCCATTGGAAAAAGCATTTTTAATAAAAAGCCCTAGGTTGTACTCCAAACTCACCTACCTACTAATTATATAGTTTAGGGTAAATTAGTTAATCCCTCTAAGATTATATTTATTCATCAGTTCATTCATCTTTACTTCCCACATGTTGAGCACAATAACATGCAAATAGTGAATTTTCAATACATATTTTTCAATTGATTGTACCTATCATTCAAGACCTAATTCAGATAATATTTCTGGGGTGGGATTAGCTACCAAACCCCCAAAGTGAGAGGAGGGAGGGAAGGGAGAAGGAGAGAGAGAGGAGAGATCTTTTTGGCAAGACCCAAGGTATTTAAGTGGTTCCACCTCTCTTTCACCTGATAGGTGATTTCCAAAATGTGAGCTCAAACTACATACTGATCTACCTTCACTCTGAATGCATATTGTAGCATATATCCAAAAGATACATTCACCACAATCATTGTGTATCCTTCTACTCACCCACTTTCTGTTGCTAAGTCAATCCTGAACATTATGCATGTATGTATTATGTATGTATATCATAAATGCATGCATGTATTATGCATATGTGTATATATGCATATATACCTATATACACTATGTGTGTGCATATATACATATATGTATAAACACGCCTGCCTGCATATTGTATATATAAATATCTCAGGCTTCATATATACAGATACACATGTTTATGTATATGTATGTATATATAATATGTATGTATGTATGTTTCATGTTCATTTTCACCACTACCTCTCTTTTTATTCTCTCCACTGTCCTCTAAACCCTAAGTCATTGCTCAGGTTACTTTCTGTTGCTCCTAAATACCACTTATATAATTGTAATAATTTGATTGACTCCATTAGAACACGAGTTCCTTGAGGGCAGACATTATTTTCTGCTTTTTAAAAAAAAATTTATCCACAGCTTTTAACATAGAACCTGGCTCACAGTAAACATCTAATAAATGCTTAACTGTCTGTCTCTCCAAACAATATTGCAAGAGTGAGGCATAGAGAGAAAATGTCTCCACAAGGGACATCAACAAAATCTGTGTCTCCCTTGTAGGTCTCAGTGTCCTATGTTCTTAACATAGCAATTTTTTACTACTTTCCCCTTGGTCTTAACTTTCAGTTGCTATTATATTGTGAGAACCCACCCATGGTTCTAACACAATATTCTTCATAGCATTATGTAGAATACTGAGCATATAGTATGCACTCAAACATTTGTTGATTGAATGAGTGAGTGAATGTCACCAGCAACATCTAGCTAAGATATTTGGTCTTTTCCTATATAAGTCCATTCCACTTACTGCCACCAGATCAATCTTAATTTAACATTGTTTTTACTTCATCACTCATGATGCGAATCTATTATATCAAATCCAAATTCTTCAGTTTAATATTTAAGGCTAGCTTTTTATCATCCCCTCTTGCCCCAAACATTTCTCTAGCCTCATCCCTTGTTACTTCCTAATGGTGGAGGTATCGCATTATACCTTTATCATTCTGAATGCTATTTCCACAGAGGACTTTCTTACCCCTGCCTACATGCCTATGCTTATACTTTTCTCTTCCCTGAAAATGCCCTTTTCTTTCTATTCTCCCAACCTATATCTCTCATCTCCTTCAAAACATGCCTCAAAATTCATTTCCTCCAATCAATTTTACATGCAAAATCCTACCTCATGCCTTTAGGCTACATATCTCTAGCAATTATGCTTTCAATCTGTACTTTTAATTTTGTACTTGTTAATGGGTTGTTTTGTGGTCCATTTTATGCTATTTCATGTGCTTACATTTTATTTCCCCAATTCAATTATGAGCTCCTTGAAGCAATTTTTCTGTCTCTTGCATTGTCTTATAGTACCTTCTATAGTACTTTGCATGCAGGAGATTCTCAGAACATATTTAGTAACTAACAGCCAGACTGATTGATAGAAGAGAGAAAAGGAATAGAGCTGCTTGATCTTAGCCTAGGTAGAAGAGTTGAGTTAAGAATTTTCTCAGCTCTGACTATCTCACTGAGACAGGGAAGGCAGTATGGGATAGTGGAATGAGTATTGTCCAGTGGTCTACTGAAAAATGTTAAATGGACTCTCTGAAATAGAGGACATACTTTTAACCTGTATTATGAATATTTTCTCTATCATTTTATTAAGTGTAGAAAGCAAATGAAACAATAAATCAAACCTTGATTTGTAGCATGTACCAATTTCCAAAGCGTAAAGGCTCCCAATTTAAGAATTGGCTGAACTGATATGACCTGGCTCCAGCATGCCCCTGACTGTCCCTGAAGTTAGAAAGTCTGAGTTCAAATTCTGTCTCTTCTGTTTATTTCCTGTGTGATCTTGAGGAAGCCACTTAACATTCCTGGTCCATACTCTCCTCACCAGTAAAATGAGGGCTTTGGACTAAATGGCATAAGTTCCTGCTCTGGTTTCATAAAAATCACTCTTGTGAGATGTTAATATGTCTTCTCAATAACCTACTACTAGAGATAGTACCTCCCTGCCTCTCATGAACACAAGACAGTTCACACTTTTGCAGACAAAAAGCAGGAAACTAAGAGCTCCTCTCGACTCAGCAAAGGGACTTAATAAATCTAAGTCCTACAAGTAGGTTAACATAATCTTGTGGATAGAACACACTTGGCATGGAAAATCCTTCCAGGAAATAGCAGGCACTTTGGGAAGTTGCATTGATCTTTCAGGTCCATTAAATCAGCTTATTAGTGTATTGAATGAATTAACACAATTTACAAAAGTGCCTTTTGCTTGAGTTTCATTTTAGCCAATAATGATTTTTTGACATATCTACCATTTAGCCAGGGTCCTTGCCCTGTGCACTAGAAAAATTCATTCAGCTTCCCAAAACCTTCATATTCCCAAGAAGAAGCTTGTACTCCGGAAGATGTTAAACTATTATCTGTGTCAATTATAATAGACAATGAGCAAATGCTCATTACGTTTTTATCCTTCCTTGACCTTGCACATTTTAAACCTTAAGTTCTTACTGGGCTGCTCCTCAGCTTTAATTAATGCTACTGCTTTACATTTGTATAGCACTCTACAATTTCCAAAATGCTTTTAGGTCCATTACCTCATTTCATGGTTATGAATTTGCCTAGGATCTATGATTTGATTCTGCAAAGAGAAATTCTAGCATTGGAATTCCCTCCATTGAGGCAAATTACAATCCATTTGTAATTTAGTAGGTTATCGCCAGAGCCACATAAAGGTTAAAAGAATTGCCCAGGGTCACATTGCTAGAGGAATTTGAGCTCAGGTCTTTCTGAATCCAAGACTGCTACTACATTCACTATCTCAGGTAGTTTATAATTTCTTAGAATTAAAGAACTTCAGAGTTTGTAGAGATCTTCAAGTTTATCTATCCAACCCATAGCTGAAGCATTAATCCCTCTACAACATCCCTAACAAGCAGTCATTTAGCCTCCACATGAACTTTGGCAGGTACTGGAAGTTTCCTGCCTCATCATCATCACTTGTATATTGTGCTTTAAAGTTTACAAATAACTTTCATTACAGCAAGTCTGTGAGCTAGCCAGTGAGAGTATTATCATCTACATTTTATACATGAAGAAATTAAGCTTGAGAGTTGTCCATTATCAGATAGCTATTATTACTACCAAGACTCAAATCTGGGTTTTCTAATATTAGGTCTTTCATTCTTTTCACTCCATTTCCACACTGTTCCATTTATGCACAGTTCTAATATTTTTGGAAAATGTTTTACTGAACTGAAAATAGCCTCCCTGCAACTTCTACCCGTTGATTCTAGTTCCACCCACTGAGATCAAGCAGAATAAGTCCAATCCATGTGATAACGTTTCATATAGTTCAAAACAAAAATCTCTAACTGTTGGCTTCTTTAGGCTAAATATCTCTAGTGTTAATAATCCTCAAGCTACAGGAAACAGCCGAGTTAAGGAAAAGCAAGAATTCTGCATGGTAATTGTACCACCATTGTTGGTTTATAGGAGAGGTGTTTGTAGATGATATCTTTAAAGAAGACACTGACTATGTGATCACAGACAAGTCACTTAATTTGTCAGTGCTTTAGGCAGCTAAGACTATAAATTGCCAAATAGATAATAGTCAGTATTGGCAGAGGGAGCTCCTTATACCAAAAAGAAATTTTTTAAAAAATTTATATTGATGTAGGCTAGTGACTAATCCTAGTGGATTACAAGGGAACCTTCAATAATCTTGCCTTCAAAGGATTTTGTTATCTGTTGAGTGGAGACCAAAAACAGCTAAGGCTCAGGAAGCTCATGATTGCATCATGTGTGTCTCCTGAGGAATTTTTCTTCTATGTGCATATTTCTCAAGAGAACTAACCCATAGTTAAGCAAATGTAATGTGCACTTTCCTCTACTGGACATCTTGGATGCTCTAGCTGTACTTGTATTCCTTCCCATTTATGGACATCGGCTTACTAGGAAGAGTTATTCTATGATGATAAGAATGTAGAGATACAGTCCAACCTGAATTTATGATAAGGTGATTATACTGGAACTCTTCCTTGTCACCATAAGATTGGTCCTGAGAACCTGAGACTACTAATTTCTTCATATGAGTGAATATATTATTTTGTCTATTATAAATATCCAAATTTACTGTAAAGAACAGATGAAGAAAGTCACTATTTGCATCTGGAGAAAGAATTGATAAATAGAAGTATGTATAGAATAATTTTACATACATATACCTATTTATGTCTAAAGGTAGCCATCTCTAGGGTGGAGCAGGGGAAGGGAAGAAAAAAAGAAAACAATTCAGATGATAATTTTGTTGTATATATGAAAGGAATAGCAAGTTGTGCATAGTAGATTTGCATTTTCATGTACAATCTTTTTCTATAGTACTATGTTATGAAAATGCTTGTTTTATTTTATAAATTAAAAATAAAATTTTTAAAAAGATTCTTCATCTGATTCTCATTAAAATAATTTTAAAGCTCCCCTTTTCTCCCCCTTACCACATTACCACTGAAGAGAGCCCAGCTTGCCACAACATCCTCTTAAAATGTGATAACCAGAACTGAACAAAATAAACCAGTTGTGGATGATGAAGGAAGAGAACAATGTGAATATCAGCTTCCTTGTTCTAGGCACTAAACTTCTATTAACAGAGCCTAAGCTTTTGTATTAGCTTTTGTAGCTGCTATGTCACACACTGTTTATTCCCACTGTGCTTACAGTCTATAAAAACCTCTCGAGTCTTTTTCCTTTCCCAGCCCTGTCCCTGGCTTCCAGACTTTAAAACCATGCCCCAGCCACCATCCCATCCTGCAATTTCCCTCAGGCCCTGGGGCTGCCTTTACTTAGCCAGTGATTCTTAAACTGTGGGTCATGACACCATATGGGGGTCCCAAAAAATTTGGCAACAATAAAAGTTTTCTGAATGTGCAATGACCAAAAATAAATTTAAAATCAAGCATATAATGAATCCACAGTGTTTCTGGCAGAGCCTGTCTGTGTTGCATCATAATTTTAGTGTTGGTTCTGAACACAAAGCATGGGTAACTTTGCACTGCAGGTGCCCTCAGGCCACACAACCAATGAACGTAAAAAGGGGTAGCAGGTGGAAAAAGTTGAAGAAGCCCTGAGCTAGACCAAATAACACGGAGACCTTTTCAACCTGGAACATCCCCTTTTTAAGACCTGCTCACTTCTCCCATTAGTGAGTTCTTTCTGGGACTCTCATTTTGTGCAGGGTCTCAGGTCATCCTTAATTCCTTTCCTGGCTCCCTTTCAGCTTTCTGGACTGCAAAACCATGCTCCATTCTGCTGCCCCCTCCTTTTCAGCTCCCCTTTGCATGTCGTCTTCTACCATTAGAATGTAAACTCCTTAATGACAGGGACTTTCTTTTTCTTGTAGTTGTATCCTCAGATCTTAGCATAGTGGTTGACACATAGTAACCACTTAATAAAAGCTTGTTTTCTTCAGAAACTTTTGTCAAGCAATATTTCTTCATCCTGCTGATTTTTTAAAAAAAACTTAACCATGTTTCACAATTATTCTGATTAAATTTAATCTATTTTTGTTTCATCAGAATCTTGTTGAGGTAGATAAGATAGGTATTATTATTAGTTACAGAGACACTAAATGCTTTACTCATTGTCAAAGAGCTAAGAAGTGAGATAATCTAGACTGAAATCCAAGTCTTACTTTGCCTGATCCAGTGTTTTTACACACTCCTTTGGTTCTATTTGTCCTAATATATGACCATATGAAAATCCAACAGGAAGATACATGGAGGCTTGGATGGAAAATGTGGAGATTGCAATAAAATAGAAACAAAATGAAACAAAAGAAATGAGCTCATTAGTATTCATCCTATTCTTTTTCTTCTCATACTTTCTGATTTTTGTAAAGAGAAAACAGGAAAGAAGAGAGGGAAAAGTATACAAGTATATAATGGCAATAAAAAAAACAACCTGTAACAACTGTAAATGTGAATTGGATGAATTCACCCATAAAATAAAGAAGAGCAGAGTGTCTCATAAAGCAGAATCTAACAATATATTGTTTAAAAAATACTTGAAACATTAAAACACAAAGATACACACAACTAAAATTGAGGGGGAGTTAGAGAAGGAAAATTCAAAAAAGTAGCGAAAATCATGATCTTCAGGCAATAGAAAAACTAGACATGTTTAAAAGCTATAAAAAGGGAAGTTGCATTTTTATAGGTATCATCGATAAATAATATAAAAATTCAATAGTAATGGTCTAAATACCCAAAGATATAAGAAAGAGCTAATCAAATCACAGGAAGAAATATTAACAAAACTATAATGATAGGGAGAAATTAAGAACTTGACATAATTTTAGAAAAATTAGATATGATAGCTTTCGGTGAGTTTTGGATGGGAATTTGAAGGAGTATAAAAGGAGCATTTCTCAGCTGCACATAGCACATTCTCTTGACTTGTTTGTATGGTAGATTTTTATTGAGACATTTTCTCTTTGGATCTCTGGTATTTTAGACTTCCTTGTCACCTCTTCTTCACTAATACTGGGTTGCAAGATGATCTCAACCTCGTCAGATTGTGGATATAGGGTTTTCTGGTCAAGTCACTACTTTCAATAGGTCTTGGGTATTTAACTGGTACCACCTGGATTTCCAGTCATATTTTCCTCAGACCATTTGAAACCATCAGTGAAGGACAGTGATGGTGATGATGGTGAAGATATGGTCAATTTCAGTTTTTGCAGTATTTATCTTAGAAAAACAAAATGTACAGAACATACAAATTTAAGGACTTTGAGCAATCAACAAATTTTTGGTCCCTTGTATTTCTTGATCCTGAGCCATATTTTCGTATAGATATATAGATATCTACAGATATAGATATAGTTCAATTTGAATCCAATAAATATTATTTAGTGCCTATTAGATTCAAGGTTCTGTGCTAGGTGCTGGATCCCCCCACCTTGTTCCCAATTTTGTATTAGAGGTATTGCATATCAATATTTACTTTGTTTGGAGGATTTTATCAAGCTTTTCATTATAGGGATCAAATTATTTTATCTTCTGTTGATGCTAAAATGGAAATTATTTTCATGATGTTTACTTTTGAAGTATCTCACCAAATGTTGTTTCTTGTCGTCTTTCAATGCAGTT
Organism: Petaurus breviceps papuanus; assembly: GCF_028583685.1. Classification (NCBI taxonomy): domain Eukaryota; kingdom Metazoa; phylum Chordata; class Mammalia; order Diprotodontia; family Petauridae; genus Petaurus; species Petaurus breviceps. The sequence continues at coordinate 58,987,666 of NW_027187391.1, forward strand.
TGAAAATAATTTCACCAACTCCTTTATTCTCCTTCCTGAAAAGAATTTGGGAGCTATCCTTCCTTTTAGTTACATTTAGCTTAATTGAAAATGTGAATATTAACATATTACAAAGTGTGCAATTTCTCCCAAGCCATTTTTGAAATGTATAATTGTCCTAGCTACACATTTATTCAAGTCCATCTTCCCACTACAAGGAAGGCAAAGTTCAAAGTTAAAAAGACACCCTGGCCTTGAATTTCTGAAGAAACACTAGAGTGCCTGCCCAATATAAGGTCCATGAATGAAGGCAGAGGAGGAAGTTGTTCAATGAACTTTTTCCTTTAGCAAAACTCTGTGAATAAGAGAAACAAATTAGACCCTTTCATCATCTACTAGACTACTTGGGTCCCACATCAATCTGATTTATATTGAATATATATTGCTAATTCAAATATTTTTACTTCTTTGTATCTGTTATGAAATCTCCTCCCAAGGTACTTTCTCAAATTTTTATGTACTGTAGCAGATCAGGTCCTCAGATGGGCACCTGTTACTTTCACAGTTATAGGAAAAACCTTAAGGGTCTGGAGTTCTAGCACTGTCACTCACAGGCCTCTATTAGTATGTTCCCCATTAAATTAGCCATTAAATAACAATTAGCTTCTTGAAAAAAAAGTAACTGAGAAGGCAGATCAAGAACAGTACAAAATACTCCCCTAAATCAGAGGCACACAAAAGTTGGTTCAGACATAAAGTGCAGTGGTAGTGAGGCACGTATGTAGAGAACACATGTGGTCCAAAGGCCACAATCACAACTTTTGATTCTTGAAAGTCCTTTTTTGATTCTAGACCCAGCATTTCTTCTCTGGTACAAGGGGTCACTCCCCTTGAAGTTTCTTCCTCCCTCCCAGGTGGCTATCTTTCTATATATTTGTGAACCCATATTTGTCTTTAATGTGTCCTTTCTATGGATTTTTTGCTACTGGTTTCTCAGATCACATGGTCAATGGAAGACTAGGGTGGAGTGTAACACTTTGTCTGTACTGACTCCCCACATGTCCTTTGCTGCCCTTTGGTACAGGGAAAAGGGTCTACTTCTTCAAGGTACTCCCAAGCCTGTAGTCCTCTATCACTCAACTACCTTCCTCCCTTAAACTAATTACTAATTTTAAATATAGAGATAAGATGTAACTTGATCTTTTCAATTGAGGACAAAATATTTCCTTTGTGGTATCATGTACCTTATTCAATGGCCCAAAGTCCTGTGATCCTTTGATCATAAATTGATTAAGGACTTGTCTGTAAATTGTGATGAAGTTATGGAACATTTTGATAATACCTAGTTTACACTGCTGATTTATTGGGGTAAGGGACTGAACTCTACCCTTATGTACAGTTAAAAGTAAAAGTTTTTCCAAATATTTACAATTCTAGACAAATCACAGAATATTAGTCAAAACTAAAAATCAAATACCATGGGGGGGGGCAAAGAGATTGGCAAGTTCATCAGCATGGGTCTTGTTAAATCTAAATTATTTATTTATTTTGGGTCAGTTACTCTGCTTCTTTAAAGACATTATATTCATACCTAAATCACAAAGTTTGAATTTCATAAATACTTTGGACAAATTCTCACTACTATCTATGTATGCCTTTATCTATTATCCATGCAAATACTTTAAGTATTTGGGATCTTAAAACCCTAATATTCCGTCCCCAAAAAACCAATGCTTCCTAATTTAATAATGTAAAACTGGGTAAGAAATGATGGATAATTAATACCACTTTCAACTTCAATAAATTGATTGGGTCTCTTTAATTAAATCAAACTATATTCACTTTTTGCCTTCATACAACCTATTATATTGAGGTCTTAAAAATCTTGAGTACTTTTGTTTTCTAATTTTGGCCTACAGTACAATGCTTACAAGTGTTTCTCGCTAAATGCTACATAGAAAGTAAACTCATTTTTCTGGTACCTGTCTATTGCTATATATTTTATAGATTAAGACTATTTTGACAAACTAACCATATTACTTATAATCATGGTATTATTTTTGGCCTTGAAAAGTTCTATTATGCCTACTTACATAGCAAGATTTGTCCTTGGTGTAACATAACTTTTTATGCTTCCATTCCTCATCTTTTTTACTGTCTAGGCATCCCAAGGGCAACTATCTGAATAAGTCTTCTTATTTCCAGATTAATCCCAGTATGTGGAATTTTACTTAAGTCTGTAACTATGGCACCTGAAGAGTCATAGCCCAAAGTGAAAGTTCTCCTTGTCACTATGCCTTTAGTCCCCTTTGTTATGTATTAAATGATAGGGGGAATGAATAAATCTAAATTAATTGGCATGGTACTCCCTCCCCTCCTCAAAAAACAAAACAAAACAAAAACAAAAAAACCTTGCATGTCATGTTTTGCTATCCCACTATTATAGTCTCCCTTCCAACCAAAGTATGCTAAAAAGTATTTGAAGTTTTAAAAGCTCTTGATACTTTGAGTAAAGGTTTTGTATTGTTTTAAGTAACTTCTGGTTCTGAAGGATAGTACCACAATTTGGGAGTTTGCCTTTAAAAGAATTTTTATTTTTGAAATTTGTATTAGTGACATTTTCACTTCCTTCAGTCTATTCTTTTTATCTCAAATTTTATCTTTGCCAATAGGCTTCCCAAGCCAAAGCATCTCTACCCTTCCAGATAACCAAAGTCACAAAAGAAAGTTTTAGAAATTTGGTTCTGGTGCATAGATAATTACTTTTTAAAAGTACAAATTTCGGAAGATTTTTAATACTTAGAATTAAGGAACTGCAAATATAGAGATATAGATATGAATCTACATATGTACATATACATTCCCTTTAATTACGAGGCAAAAAGGGACCAGATTACTAACAATTCACATTTTGGAGTCATAATGACACCTTAGTTGATTTCCTCATCTGTAAAAGTAGTAGATTGGTCCCTTTGGCTTTAATATTCTATGAGCATATGTCAAATTGAATAGCATACCCTTAAAAATAAAACCCCACATTTACATACACATACATATATAACTACGTGTATATCTAAGACTAATACATTTACTGTAACCTCACAAATAATGCAGTTATATATTCATCCAAAGTTATATACATCCCTAAATAACTGTTAATAGATTATAATAACCCATAAAAGTGAGCATTTATTAGCCGTGGCAAAGTCATTTCAGTCCTTAAAGAATATTTGGTAGCAACAAACTTCCAAGAGTACTTGGAACTTACTTTCTTCCCTAGGTTCACTCAATACTCCCTTTGATTTTCAAAACTTTCCTCAGCAGCAAGTGGGAACAAAGCAGTGAGTGAGGCTTCATCTCCATTTGGGCTTGTAACCCTTCTCCAAACACAATTACAGCCAAACACTATTGTAACCTGATTTGCATTTTCACTAACAGAGTTACAAAGCATATTGAGAATGCCTGCTATGCATAATAGAGACTTGTTAGAAGACTCTATTGCTTAGCCTCTGTGAACACTAATGAAACATTTTTATCTTTCCCCCTCTCATCCATTGAAATTGTGCAAAAGCTTTGCCTGCTGCAACTTTGTTCAAATACAGCCTTCCAACATGTGATCAGAGCTAGGCAACTATTTCAGGTGGCAGGATTCTGTATCCACAGTGGACAAGGCCCCAGGGACAAAGTTTCAGCCTTAACTTTGAGCCTCCTTTGCTTTTGTTGTGTTGTGTTACAACCTTAGCATTATCTCACCCTGGACTCTTTATCTGTGAATATCTAAGTCCTGTCTTGTGGAAAACTAATTACTGAACCACTGAGAGCTTCATAATGTCCTGCATTTAAGTCCTGAACATCATACATAATGCATAGGAAGCAGTCTCTGCACTCTGATTACAGAACACTGTCATTAAGTGAGCAAATTAAAGATGTGAATAATTCACTGGCTGAGCTTATTGTCAGTGCTGCATTGTGAAATTAGAATTTCTAATAAGTACTGCAATTTTTTTAACCCAATTAACACAGAGAACATCTTGAGACTGATTAGTACAATAAAAATTATTACCTTATTCTTTTGCTTCACAACAGCCAAATTAAATACTGTACTTAATTATGCAGCATTCATTCCTTCTCTGCTAAAGGAAAGAGGAAGAAAAAAAAACAACTATCGTTTTAATAAGAGTTCTAATAGCTGAACGTGGGCTAGAAATACATCCCATGCATCTATGGCTCACTGTCTTTTTCAAAGTTTTTTCACCAGTGGTAGACTGTCTTAGCACTAGTCTCTTCTCAAACCAAAAATTTCTTTCCTAAAAAAAAACAAACCACAAAACAAAACCCAAACACCATACAAATAACTAACAAAGTAACTAACCTTTCCAGATTGAGTTGCATAGAGTCGATCTTTGCTTCTTCTTGTTTTCTTTAAATGCAGCTCAAACACAGATTTGCCCCCACTATAGTTCCTGTCTGTGTTTGAGACTGAAAAGATGCATATTTTAAAATTTCATTCATTAGGAAAACCAAGAAACTGAAACAGTGTGCCTTACCTCAGGTTCTCATTTCGCTCACAAGAATGTGTCTCCATTCAGCCAGGCTAGTGGAAAAGTCCAGCTAATGCACAGCATATTGGTCCTTCTCATACAGGGTGTATGCTGCCATGTTAAATAAAGAAAATGATCATTTAAATCGGGGCTTTTGTCTCCCAATATTTCCTCCTGCTGCCCCTTTTGCATCAAAGACCAGAGCAGCCGGCACATCTGGTGGCAGTCATTGCCACTGGCTACAGCTGCCCATGGGTTAGCTTTCCCCTTTCCTGCCCAGCTCCTTTGCATCTCCATTCTGGGCAACTTCAACCCCCACCCCCCATGGGGGAAAAGAAACGGTGACATTGCGTTCAGAATATCAGATTGTTTTCTCCCAGTCTCTGCAGCCATCTCCTTCCTGTCTAGATATTTTATAGAGAGGGAGAGTGAAAATAGCGAAGGTGCTCTGGAAATCAGGCAGACACAATGCAATAGGGAGATAGGAAGGAAAGGGAGAATGAGAGCGAGAGAGTGAGAGGGAGAGAGGTGGGGGGGTAGCTGTCAGTGCAGATAAATCTGCATATGGAAATCAAGGTTATCCTGGGTACAGTTTTATTTAACTATGATCTACTGTTTTTTTAATTAGACTGGAATTTTAGAGAGGGAAAAGGAGAGTCTTACAAGCCAGAGAGCAACTTCTTATTCACTAGAGTCTTAGAATCTTATTGCAGCGGTAACCGAAGTTTCAGGAAGAGAGAGAGAACAGAGAGAGAAATATTTTAGGATATGAATGAAGGGAAAGGAAAAAGGAGGAAGGAAGAAAAAAAAGGATGGAATAAGGATGGAAGGAAGGAAGGAAGGAAGGAAGGAAGGAAGGAAGGAAGGAAGGA
>NW_027187391.1:58993067-59060279 GCF_028583685.1 Petaurus breviceps papuanus
AGGAAAGGAAAGGAAAGGAAAGGAAAGGAAAGGAAAGGAAAGGAAAGATGGGAGAGAAGGAGGAAGGGAGGAAGACAGCAATCAGAAGACCTTATGAAATAGGAATAAAGTACCCATTTACAACTGAGGAAGAATCAGAATTAAAAAAGACCTCAGTGTCCATCTAATCCAACCCGAACAAGAATCCTCTTTAAAAGGTACCCAACAAGTGGTCATCCAGCCTTTGCCTATTTGATGTCATGAACAGAACCTCCTTAGGTTTTGTTGTTGTCCAGTTGTTTCAGGCATAACATTTCATGACCCTATTTGAGGTTTACTTGGCAAAGATAATTGAGTAGTTTGCCATTTCCTTCTTCAGCTCATCTACAAATAAGGAAACTGAAGCAAACAGGATTAAGTGACTTGTCCAGGGTCACACAGCTAGTAAGTGTTTGAGGCTGGATTTGAATTCATAAAGGTGAGACTTCCTGACTGCAGGCTCAGTGTTCTATTTGCTTTGCTACCTAGCTGCCTCGGGAAAGCTTTAAGAACCCTCCCAGCTCTAAATCTATTATTATCGTTCAGTTGTTCAGGGATTTTCTTGGCAAAGATACTAGTGTGGTTTACTAGCTCTAGCTCATTTTATAGGTGAGGAAAGTGAGGCGAACAGAATTAAGCGAATTGCCCAGAGTCACACAGCTATTAAGTATCTGAGGCCAGTTTTGAGTCCATTTCAATTTTGAACGACTTTGATGGTTAGAATTTTGTTTTATTACATCAAGACCAATCTCCCTCTTCTTGCAACTTCTAGCCACCCCTTCTTGTACTTCCTTATGGTGCCAAGCAAAATAGTCTAATCTCTCTTCCATAACAGGTGAAATTATTTTCACATTGTTCCTAATTTTCTTTCCCTGTTCTTTGTACTAAAGGACTATTCCACTTTGGTCAGCACAGTACCTGACCCATAATGGCAGATTAATTAACAATCAATCAATAGACATTTATTAAGTACCTACTAAGTGCTGGGGACTATGCTAAGCAATGGAATACAAAAAGAGGCAAAAGATAGTCCCCCACCCTCAAGGAGCTCAAAATCTAAGAGGAGGAGACAACAAATGAATTATACAAACAAGCTATACACAGGATAAATAGGAAATAATTAACAGAAAGAAGTCACTAGAATTAAAAGGGATGGGGGGGGGGCAGCCAGGTAGCACAGCAAGTAAGAGCACGGCTCCAGTGTTGCTCAGACACTTAGCACCCACCCAGAAACACCTGGCCATGTAACCTTGAGGAAGTTACTTAACCCCAATTGCTTAGGGGTGGCCAGGTGGCCAGGTGGCTCAGCGAGTAAGAGCACCGGCTCCAGTGTCGGGATGACCTGGGGATCAAATCTGGGCTCAGATACTCAGCACCACACCCAGAAATAACTGGCTGTGTAACCTTGAGCAAGTTACTTAAACCCAATTGCTTTTTAAAAAAAGGGGGATTGGGAAAGGTTTTATGTAAAAGATGGGATTTTAGTTGAGAAACCAGAGAAGCCAACAGGCAGAGATGAGGAGAGAGAACTTTCCAGGCATAGGTGACAGCCAGAGAAAATTCCCTGAGCCAAGAGGTGGAGTATAATGTTCATGGAACAGCAAGGAGGCCAAGTGTCAGTAGATAAAAGAGTACTATCAGAGAGTAAGGTATAAGAAGACTAGAAAGGTAGGAGGGGGTAGGATTATGAAAAGCTTTGAATGTCAAACAGAGCATTTTGTATTTGATCCTAGAAGGATCCCTAGAGGGAACCAATTAAGTTGGGGTGGGGGGAGGGGGGAAGAGGTTACTTGATCTAACCTGAACTTTAGGAAAATCACTATGTTGGTTGAATGGAGGATGGTTTGGAGTGGGGAGAAACTTGAAGCAGGCAGACCCACCAGCAAGCTGTAAGTCAGGTGTGAGGTAGCAGGGTGAGAGAACAGAAAGGGTTATATATAAAATATGCTCCAAAAGTGAAATCTACAGGTGGCAATAGATTGGATAAGGGGAGTGAGAAATTGTGAAAAGTTGAGGATGATTTGCAGATTTTGAGCTTGTGGGGCTGGGAGGGTGGTGTTGCCCTCCACAGTAGTAGGAAAGGTGGGAAGGGAGAAGGGTTTAGAGAGAAAGATGAGTTCTGTTTTGGACATAATGAATAGAAGATGTCTTCAAAATGACTGAAAGCTAGATGATGTGAGATGGAAGTCAGCAGAGAAGATAGAAAGGAAAGACAGATAGATTTGAGAATTATCAGCATAGAGATGATGATTAAACCCTACAAAGCTGATGAGATCACCAAGTCTATCTACTTAGCCTAGTAGGAGTATCTAAAGGACCTGATCATCTGTAAGTAAGCCCTCTTGGAGTTGGACTCCAATGAATCTCCTCCGTGACAGTGGTGAATAACTTTAGGGAGCATAATTTGCCCTGTTTTTATACCTTGTCTGATATTAATGGTCAAAGAGTCATCAAACAATACTATCTCTACTGTTCTATCTTTCAAAGAATCTTTTATAATTCTGACATAAGTATAGGAGAAATTCTTCCAAAAGGATCTTTAAGGTTGTGTTTTGCTCTACCACATCAAATGCTATTTCTAACATGCAAAAGAGGTGGCTAGGTGGTGCAGTGAATAGATCACTGGCCTTGGAGTCAGGAGGACCTGAGTTCAAATCCAGATTCAGACACTTAACACTTACTAGCTGTGTGACCTTGGGCAAGTCACTTAGCCCCAATTGTCCTGCTTTCCCTCTTTCAAAAAGCAAAATAAAATAAGATGACCTATATTATAAAAAAAAGCAACAAACAACAATCACAGTGGTATTTTGTATTTTGTACATGTCTGTCAATTGTATGAAGGCAAAGATGTAGTCCACCATGGAATATTACACCCTCATCAAGAGTGACCTTGTCAATGTATGGGTAGATTTTTGTCATAAAAATTTATATACACAGAAGGGTAGGGACATGATTCAGTGGTCATTGACATTCTCCCCAGTGTTTTTTCGGGTCATGGATTTCGGAGGTGCCAAAAAAGTTAGGGTTGTTTCCTTTCTTCCTCATGCTTTTTGTGATACATATTACAAAGGGATACATATACAAATACATATTACAAAAAAATCAACAGCATCAGATGGTTACGTTTTAATATTAGCCCATCTATCAAATTTGTAATTTTTAAAATCCTGAAGTATTTCTCCTTTAAAATTTTGGAATATAGCCAATAGTTACAAAACAAAATCAACTTGAATTCATAACTGACACAGGACAAATACTCCTTGCAATGTAATTTAGTACTTGAGTACCTCTATGGATATGTAGTTTCATTCATGCCAGTATTCCCTCTGAGAGAGACGAGAGAGAGACAGAGACAGGGAGGGAGGGAGAATCATTCATTCTCTTTACATCCCTTTTCTTCATCTAACATCACTGAGACAGCTTTCCCCACTATCTCTTCCTTTACTCAGGTCTCAAATAAAGAGGTGGTCTTTTCCTTGTCAAACCATGTCTTCTACATGTACCCTTAACATTATCCCAAGGATATTATCTCAACTATCATCATTCTCTTATCTTCAATATCTCCCAAACTACTGGATCCTTTTTTCATGAACAGAGCCATGTCTTCCCCATCCTTTAAAAATCCTCACTTTATCATATTATCCTACTAGTCACTATGCTCTATTCTCCTCCCTTGACCACTAAGGTCTTCAGAAAGCCCTCTGTTCTTGCTATCTACACTTCTCCTTTTCTAAACCCTCTGCAGTCCAACTTCTGATCTCATCAGTAAAATGGAACTGGTCTCTCCAAAGTTACCAAATGATCTCTTAATTGCCAAATCTAATGACTCCTCCCCCCCGCCGCCAATTTTCATCCTTCACCTCCTCGCTGAATTTCACCCTATTAATTACCTTTTCCTCCTGAATGCTCTCTTCTCCCTTGCTCTGGATTTCTGTTACACTGTTCTCTCTTAGTTCTCCTATTTGTGTTTCCTTTCTGTTTCTTTTTCTGATCTTACATCCATGTTATGCCCACTAATAGCTGTAGTTGTCCTACAAGCTTCTGTCATGGACCCTCTTCTCTTTTTACTACATTTTCTCTGACTTGGTAATCTCTTTGTTTTCCAATGATTGAAATATTATCTCTATACAGGTGATTCCGAGAGCTATATATCAAGCCCTAGTCTTTCTCCTGAGCTAGAGAACTGCACTACCAACTGCATTTTGGATGTCTCAAACTGAATGTAAAATAGGCACCGAAAATTCAACATGTCCAAAAGAGAGCCCATTACTTTTCCCTCAAAACCTTGCCCTCTTCCAAATTTTCCTGTACCTCTCTAGGCTACCACCAACTTCCCACTCACTCACATGTCATCCTCAACTCACCATTTTCACTCACCCCACATATCTAACATGAACCCTAATCTTATCGTTTCTCTCCTCACTGCATCTTATGTGCATCCCCTTCTCTCAACTTACACAATCACTATTCCAGTTCAGGTCCTCATAGCCTCTCATCCAAACTATTGGAATAGCCTTCTTACTGATCCTCCTTGCTTTCAGTCTCTCTCCATTGCAACCATTCTCCATTCAAATGCCAAAGCAATTTTTCTAAGGCCCAAGTCTGACCACGACAGCCCTCAAACTCAATAAACTCCATTGGTTCCCTATGACCTGAAGGATCAAATGCAAAGTCTTCCTTATAGTATTCAAACTTCTTCATAACTTGGTCCTTTCTACTTTTCCATTATTATGTTTTACTTGCCTCCATGAACTCTTCTATCCAGCAGCACTCACCTACTTATTGTTCCTTGCATGTGATACTCCATATGCTGTCTCCATGCCTTTGCATTAGCTATTACCTCCTTCTTAGCATTAGCTATTACCTCCTTCTTGAGATGTTTTCCTTTAATACTTTTGCCTTTATGATTCTCTGGCTTATATCAATAATCAATATAAGTCTCATCTTCTGCATGACACTTTTTCTGTTCCCCCTAGCTAGTAGTTTCTTCCCCTGTGAGACTTCAAATTCCTCCTCAAACACCTACTAGATGCTGAGCATGTCATTTAACCTCTCACTGATAGCCTCAGTTTCCTCATCTGCAAAATTGGGATAATAATAGCATCTACCTCCCAAAGTTGTTATGATAATAAAATTAGATAAAATTTGTAAAGGATTTGGCAAAATATATATTCCTTTATAAATATAGCATACATTCTCTGACCTCACTCTCTCAGAGTCAGTTAGACTATGTCTGTACCTTTGGGTTCTAGGCTTACCTTTCTACTGCTATCTAGTTATGTTCTCCTCACAATAGGTGCCGGTATCTGACTACTCAGTTCCATTTAATCCTTTAACATCAATGACCTTTTACAAAGGGACATTTACTTTAAAGATATAGCAGTAGCAAAAGTACAGTGGGACCCACTCTCCCCTATCACATCTGTCTTTGGGGAAATGGGCTGACTCTTAGCTCATTTCCTACAATAAATTTAGTCCTATAAAGTTCATGGCTGGAATCAACATGGTTGTTGATAAAGCCTTATCTCAGCTACCACTGAGTTGTAATAGGAAGGCTACATTTATAAGTCATTTCTTGTTCCTATTGGCAGATACTGAGAAGGTTGCCCCAGATGCTAGGATATTAGGAAACCTTTCTCTCTTCACCTAAATTGGAAAAGAACAGATTCCAAGGCATGCAAAGAACCCAGACATGTATTCATAGGGTCACAAGGCCTTGAAGGGAAAAAGTCAAAGGTTTGTCCCTTTACGGCATTGTCTCTCACCAGATATTGCCAGTGAACTAAAGTTCATATAGTAAAAGAAACATTTAGCAAGACCTCACGAATTGCACTTTTAAGTGAATGTTGACCAAAAGTATACCTTGGACCTGGGGTAGCTTTCAAGTAGCCAACAATTGAAGGACCTGGGGGACCCTGGGCTGCATTAATAATCAGATGGTCATCAGACAAAATTATCTGATGTTTAATCACTCATTCAACAACATTAAAATACTATGTACCAAGTACTTTGCTAAGTGCTGAGAATACAAATAAAAGGAAAAAGGATACCCTCAAGAAGCCTATATTCTAATAGAGTAGACAATAACTAGGTACATACAAGATACACAACGTGTAGTGTTTATATAATAGAGAACTGGAACTCCAGAGGTGTGCATAGAGGCACACAAAGCACCTCTGATAGAATCGTCCCATGTGGAGCAGTAAACGACAGAGGCAGAATCTGAATACAGGTTTTCTGATTCCAGAACTGGCATCCTCACATTGCATCATGCTACATCCTAATCAAAAAATCCAAGTCAATGTTTTTACTTCATCCATTTTCCAACTGTCAAAGTCAACAGCTTGTCCAAGTAAGTCAGGTTGGAATAATTGTAACTATATATAGTATCTTCTCATATTTATATTTTCTTCTGGTTTAGTATAATTAGCATGTGACTATACATAGTCTATTCAGAAATTACTCCCATTTCAAGAACCATTCATTTTTTTTCAGTTAAATAGTAAATTTTATTTTTTGTGATGGACAGCATACCTTTTCTAGTGCCTTTCTTTTAGAAGAAATTACTTGTGATAATAAGGCATGAGACTTCTGAATAGTCTAAAAACCTTTTGCTCTTTTATTTCTTAACACTAATTTCAAAATATTTTTCACTGCCTTGTACTGCATTTATCTTCACATTGAAGTCATTGACAATCAATCTATATATTGGCTTGAAGAATATTACAGTCTCTATTGTCAATTTCTTTACTTCCTCATCCTCTACAAGAGATGTTGATGTATAAGCTGTTAGTATATTCATAGGGATCTTTTTGCTTGTGATCATCATGAGCAATCAAAGATGAGATGACGAAGTATCTCATGAAATGGTATTTCTTGTTAGTCTTTGGGTGCATGATGAAACCAGCTCTGCCATTTCCTTTATTTGCCCCTTCCAGGAAAACCTGCCAACCTTCCTTCCATTTAGCTACAACTTTCTTGAGATATGTGCAATCAAATATCTTTAAACAATATGTCCTTAAGACACAAATAGTCAATCTCAAATTATTATGTTCACTTGGTAAAACCCACCTTACACAGCCCAAATAAAATAATTTTTGAAATGTTGAGAGCTTTTTGGTACAATTTCATTTTTCCTTAGAGTATAGTGAATTATCTTGTACCAGTCATTTAAGTTCTTTGAGCCTTGTTTTCCTTATCCATAAAATGAGAAGATAGACTATCTGACTATTAAGGTCCTTTCCAGGTTTAATATTATATGAAATAGTAAAACAATAATCTTTGTGCATCACCCACTCCTACCCTCAGTCTTTCCCATCTTTCTCCATGCCTTTAATGGCAGCTGAGTATTGACTTTGGGATTTATAAGTACATATAATGAGCTCGTGAATTACTCTACTTCTCAGCCAAGAAAAAGGAGTGGAGATTCCCTTTCTCCCCTTCAAATATTTCTCAGGCTGCATACCACCTTTTTGAAACTCTTTTTGCCCTGTTAGACTGCCCTTGATCATTCTAATGTGATTTCACATGGCTTATGCATTTGGCACAGTGCTTACAAACAGATATAGAAGCATAACATAGAGTAAGACGGTGTCTTGGAGGTCATCTATTCAAACATCTGCATAGAATATGCATCTTAATAATAAGTTATTGAGCTTCTGGTTGAGTAGATCCAATGAATTAAAACTAACTACCTCCTTAATTAAATTCAACATTTATTTAGCAGATAGAGCACCATGTGCAAGCATTGTATATTCCATTATTTGGAATACAAGGTGAAAAAAATACCTCCTATTCTCAATGTGCTTATATTCTACTGGGAAAATATGACAGGTACATAGAAAATGCCAGGTAATTCGATGGGGGAGAAAGCATGAACAACTTGGGAATCAAGAAAAATTTTGTAGGAGGTGGCAGGTAAGTTGATTTTGAATAAAAAATACGTATTCTATGAGATGGAGTCTTTAGCAGGTGAATATTCCACATATAGGGGACAGCCTGTGGTGGGGGGGGGGGGAAGAGAGTAGGAGATGGAGTGTATCTAGCATTTCCATTTGCCTATTAGGCTTCTCAAACTTGCATGTCCTGTAGAAATCTTAAACTCAACATGTGTAATGGAAATGTAAATTTTAAAGATCTTCCCTGCCCCTAGGCTAAAGTGCACCTGGAGCCTGGGGTGGGAGGCTTGTTTTTCAGTAGATACTTTTTGATTGGCCAGTGGGTCAATAAGGTTGTTACATTCTTTGAGCCAGGAGAAGGCTATATAAGCCCTGATGTGAGGGTTTGTTTGGGGGCTCACTTTGAGAAGTGTTCTGTGATTTGATCTGAATTATGGGAAGCCGTTGTTGAGAGTCCCCCGGCTTTGAAAAACCCAGATGTGGAAACCCAGATGTTGATTTGGTATGGATGTAATGGTTGGACAGTTTGGAAGCTGTCTACTTGATCTGTTTCTCTGTCTTGATAATTCTGTCTGTGTATTCTGAAGTTCGGGATGCTGACCTTTTCCCCCTGAGCTAGGTAAACGATACCTATGTTTGACTGATTAAAGTAAGCTTGTTAACCCATTTTGAGTTGCTTTCCTTTGTCACAGCAGATCCAAGAACCTGTGGTGGCAGCCACCCTGGGGACGCCGGGGTGCTTGCCGCTACAACATGTCCAAAACTTAACTCATTTATCTTCCCCTTCCTAACTATCCCATAACTGAAGAAGGTGCCACCATCCTACCAATTGCCCAAGCTGGTAACCTAGGTATCAACCTTACCTGCTCACTCTCTCTCACCCCACTCCAATAAGCAATTAGTTATCAAAAACTATCAATTTTACCTTTGTAACGTGTCTCACATTCAGCCCCATTCTCCCTGCTGACACCACCCTGATGTATCACCTCCTACCTATACTATTGCTGCCACAAGTCTCTCCCCAGACCAGTCCATCTTACACTAAACTGTCAAAGTGTTCTTAGTAAATCATGGATCTGACCACATCACCCCTCTAGTTAATAAATTCCAGTGGCTCCATATCACCTCCAGGTTTTTATATGAAATCCTCTGTTTATGAGTCAATGTTCTTCATAATCTAGCCCCTTCCAACCTTTCCAGTTTTCTCACACCTTGCTCCCCACCACATGTTCTGTGATCCAATAACATTGACCTCCTTACTGTTCCTCAAAGAAGACACTGTCTCCTAACTGCACTTTCTCTAATTGTTCCCCATGCCTGGAATGCTGTCCTTTATTAACTCTACCTCCTAGATTCCCTGGCTTCCTTTAGGCACACTCTAAAATTCTACCTTCTAAAAGAAATCTTTTCTAAGACTCCCTAATGCTAGTGCCTTTCCTCTGAAATTAGACTCCAATTTAACCTGTATATATTTTTTTTGTACAAAATTGTTTGCATGTTGTCTTCTCCCATTAGGTTGTAAGATCCTTGAAAGCAGGGACTATTTTTTCTTTCCTTTGTGTCTCCAGTTCTTCGAACAATTCCTGGCACATACCTAGCTCTTAAATACATGTTGACTTGATCTGATTAATGCATCATCAGTAGAGCTGTGAATTAGTGTGACTATTTTAGAAAGCAGTTTAGAACTCTGACTCAAAAGTTACTAAGCGGTACATACCTAGTAATACCATTCCCTGGACTATGTCATCAAAGAGAACAAAGAAAGAGGAAAAGAATTCATACACCTAAATACTTATAGTAGTTCTTTTTTTGTGTAAAGAACTGGAAACTAAGGGAGTACCCTATGAATTAAAAAAAATGGTTGTGATCAGCCATTTATGGTATATAAATGTATTATGCCTTAAGAAATGTTGAAAAGGGGCGTCTAGGTGGTGCAGTGAGTAAAGCGCCTGGCTCCGGAGTCAGGAGGAACCAAGTTGGGTTCCAGCAGCAGACACTTAACACCCATACAAAAAAACTAGCCGTGTAACCTTGGGCAAGTTACTTAACCCCAATTGCCCTCCAAAAAGCAAAAAAAAAAAATGTTGAAAAGGAAGACTTGGGAAACTGGGGAAACTTGCATAAACTGATGCAGAGTAATGTGAGCAGAACCAGAAGAAATAATTTATATAACTACATTGTAAAAATGTAGAACTCTGAAAGGCTTAAGGACTCCGATGAATGCAAAATTCTAAAGAACTAGTAATGATCCATGCTATTTACTTTCTAATAGAGAGGTGAGGGACTCAAGATGCAGAATGAGACACATTTTTAAATATGGTCAATGTGGGGGTTGTTTTGCATGATTATGCATACTTTATACAAGGGGGTGGTGTTCTTTATCTTTTCTTTCTCAGTAGGGATGAGAGAGAGAAAAAAAATGTTAAATAAAAAAAATAAATTTAATTTTTTAAAATACCAAGATATCTGTGCTAGAGATGTACAGTTTCATTCAATTCTTTTTTGTTGTTCATCTTTTGCATATTAAAAAGTTCATGTTGTCTATTTTTCTCAAATTCAGAAAAATAACATTAAAACTAATATCTTGGAGAGATAATAATTGTGGAGGATCATGAGCTAAGGTTTTAAGTGAATATCAACCCAGAGACTACTTTGAATCTGGGCTAGCCTTGTCTGGGAGATCCACTTTGTGAGATAGAGTGTACATACAGGCACTACACTGAAGAATTAGTAAACCCCCAGCTCTTAGGGATTTGCTACATCCTTTTATAAATGTTCACAAATAAACCCTTCAATAATCATGCTAGAATTTTACTAAATATTCTCCAGTCTATAGTTTGAAGTCTCTACCTTATTCCCTTCTTTCACAGTTAGGGCATTTGGCTTTAATTTTCCCATGGCACATCATCATAATTTTATAAAAATCACTCACTCATAGTATTTTAGCAGTGACACTCACATGATGTGTTATGTTTTGTTTTTTTAGTACTATGGTAGAGAAGCAAGTATGGTCTACTGAAGAACATGACAAAGACAGAAAATCATCTTGGTAGAGCTAAGTCATATAGTTAATTCAGACAGAATTATTGACATCCATGCTTGGTCAAGAAGCATTTAGTAAATCCTTGTTTGAAATTATAGCTACCATTTATTTGGTGCTTTAAGATCTGGAATGTCACTTACAAATATTATTCATTTTATCTTTACAACAGTCCTGGAAGATAGGGGCTGATATGGTTATCCCCATTTTATGGATGAGAAAACTGGCAGAGGAATCTCTACATCCTATACCTGCATCATAATAGATGTGACATGTATCACATGAATCCTTTTAGAGCATGAATCCTTTTACTTGACAAAAAATCAAATGTGATTTATGCATGTTCCTACCTGACTCTCCAGAAGAAAGAAGGGATACCATTTGCCTAGAAATTATTGCATTGAACTAATAAGGGGTAGACACAGAATATATGCAACCTGAGTTAAATGATTCTTGCAATAGACCAATTAAGTGATCTGGAATAACTGCTGCCACTCTTGTGGGCACTTCATTCTTTACCAAGATAGTATTAGATGTAAATAAGAAAGAGAAATTTGATCACCCAACTATAACTTCTGACCCAAATGATACAGCCTTCTTAACTGAACAAAAATGGTAGATATTACAGGTCTGGAAGACCTGGATCCCAGGATGACTACTTGGCCAACTGTCTTCAAATCCTTTATATCCTTTTCTTACTCAGTGCTATTAAATATATACTATCTCTGGTGAAACTTTGTACCATCTATCTTCCCTGGACTGCGATAGAACTTGATAACCTGGACCAAAGCAAGTATATTTTTTACTCAAAATAATAAAAAATTTCTTAACAATTAGAGTGGTTCCAAAGGGGAATAGACTCCCCCACAGGCATTAGTAAGTTTCCCCCTTATATGTTTTAAATGAGTACTAGATGATTACTTGTTAGAGATATCATAGAGGGGAATCCAGGTTCCTTGGTCTTCTCGCAGTATATCAGATATGAAACTCTATCTCCCAACTTCATCCTGGCTAGCCCCTGTGCCTATAATGCTCTGTCCCCTCACCTCCATTCTTGGTTTCTTCGGTTTTGTTCAAGGCTCAGCTAAAGTTGCGTTTTCTACTGGCGTCCTTTTCTGGTCTCCTTCCCCTAGCTTTGAGGGATTTTCCTTCTCAGATATCCTTCTCTTAGTTTAGTTACCTGAACTAAACACGGTTTAGTGTTATATGTATATGTATGTATATGTATGTATATGTGTGTGTTGTCTTCTCCATTAGAATGAAAGCTCCTTGTGGTAATAACTATTTCTACCTTTCTTTTTGTCCTCAGCATGTGTGACAGTGACAGTATACACGTGACAGTGCCTGTCACAGAGAAAGGCCTTAATAATTGCTTGTTGATTGACTAACTTGCTGCCTGATTGGGAGATTAGTTAGATTATCTGGTCTTCCATATACTTTCTAAGATTTTTGTGGATTTCGATAGAAAAAAAAATTGAACAAAGTAGGAATCAGTCAGTTAATAAGTATTTACTAAGTACCTACTATGTTCCAGACACTGTTCTAAGCTTTGGATGCACCACTTTCTTTTTTGTCATTGATTACCACTATCCCAATCACCCTAACCTGTAGACAAATCCCATCTTTTCCTTCTTACCCCCAACAAAATTTGAAAAAAAAATCTCCTTATGTTTTAGCCTCAGCTTGTTCTACATTTTCTTTTTTTTTTTTTTTCGGAGGGGGTAAGGCAAGGCAATTGGGTTTAAGTGACTTGCCCAAGGTCACACAGCTATTAAGTGTCAAGTGTCTAAGGCCGGATTTGACTTCACGTTCTCCTGAATACAGAGCTGGTACTCTATTCACTGTACCACCTAGCTGCCCCTGTTCTACGTTTTCTAAGTGTTTCCTAAATTCTTATCAATCTCAGGAAACAAGTTGTCTCATTCATTTTCCATTGTGATGTCCTGGATTGGGTTGAACTGCACTCCAGATCAGCACTCTTCATTCTACCCTGTTCTCTAACATTTATGTTTTCCAGATTCTTGTGCTAGAGGAAGAAAAGAAAGCAAGCACTTATTAAGCACCTACTATATGCCAGGAAATGTCCTTAATGCTTTATAAATATTATCTCATTTGATTCTCACAATAATCCTGGGGGAGTGGGAGGTAGATGCTGTTATTGTCCCCATTTTACAGGTGAGGAAACTAAGGCAGACAGAGGTTAAGTGGCTTGCTCAGGGTCACACAACCAACTAGTAAGAATCAGAAACCGGATATGAATTCAGGTCCAGCACTCTAGTCACTTTGCCATTAAGTTACCTCTACTTCTACTTCATTCATTTTCCTTTAAATCACTGTTCTTTTATCGCAAGCCTAGGTTTTCCCCTTGATCTGTCATTATTGGCTCTCTTTCAGATTATCACTCTTAGTCATTTCTTGCTTAGCCATCCATTAGCTATTGGCTCCTAAGGCTTAACTTTAGTCAATTAGCTAATTCAATCTTAGACTACATTAAGAAAGACAAAGTTAACCACAGACAAATACAGTCATTTTTAACTTAACTAAGCATGTTTGCACAAAAGGAAGTATCTTGACTTGACTTCTCTAAACTCTAGAGAAATCCCAGCCTTAAGATACATTTTTTTACTGAAGACTAACTTTAAAATTTTAAACGGTTACAAGGCTTTTGGCTTTGTAAGTATCTGTTAAAGAAATTCTTTAGCTTTTTTGGCCATGGAGACTGCTAAGTCACATACAAAGGCAGTACTTTTGCTTATACATAAAGAAATAAAACTTATAGACAAAATCACCAGCTAAGATAAATGAATGGGCCATGATATATCACTGGGCTTCTTTCTAGGACGTTCCAGTAACTAGGATTCAACAGAAGGCAGCAAGATACTGAAATAAGGCCAGAGGACTGATTATATCCTGCAAGCTTCATTTCTTCCTCTCCTTTCCATAGTTGGTAATTCTAGAAGGTAGAGAATGGGAATGCTTAGTCTATATTTGACTAGAAAATATCTGGAAAGCTAGAATGGTCTTAAAAGTTGCTGAAATTTAAGATACTAGGGAGAATCCCTGAAGTAAAGTCATAGATAAAATTAGACTTTCACAAGAGTCCTCTGGGTTTAGAACTTTTAGGGGAGTTCCAAAATAACATTCTTTCTCTCAGTATAAACTAGATTACCCCTGGAAAAAGCCTGTAGTCACATCAGGTACAGATTTATACTGGTACAAATATATAGTCTGCCATGGAACTATAAGGGACATGGGCCAGAGGTAGCCAAGGTATTGCTTTTGCAGAGAGCAAATAATGCATGTCATTGCCACTCATATCCTCCCGAAAAAGTGGTACCCAATGATCAAACCACTATAGTGAGTTGTCTTTGCCAGAGCAACCTCAATTTAAATTGAACAAAGTAGAAAGAGAAGGTTTTGTCCCATATTGTAATCTGGTCCTTCAAATACCAGGAAGTTACAGTCCTAGGTTTTGCAGTCTTAGGAAGTATGATAAACATAACTGTAGCTCTGTTCTCTCAGGCCAGGTTGTCCAAACGTCCCCATAACTAAATTTCAGCCTGAGATAATATTGGAGATTACTCAACTCAGTTTTCTCATCCTGAAGTTCCCTATACCAAATAAATTATAAGTTCAGTGTCTGTTCCTATTCCTTTCTCAATGCAAGTGGAACTGAAAGGTATGGGTATGTTGCAGTGTGATACATATATAAAATATGATCAGAGCTAGGACAAACCACTTCATACACCAGGCACGATTTGAAAATTGTGCCCAATGTGGGCTACTAACTACAAAATGTTTTAAGCCTTCACTAAAACACTTGCAAGCTGGCATCACAAAATAAATATATGGCATGGAGATGACTAAAATAATTTATTTAGTCTTAAACATAGATTTTTTAATATCCATGCCCCTAGCCCTCCTCAGAGAGTCATACCTTATAGAAAAGATGTAAAAAAAGAAAAAAATCAGAAAATCAATAAACATATTGAAAAAATAATCTGATGTTATATATAATATTCCACACCTGTGGACCGCCAATTCTGCAAACTCTACAATTTAAACTGGATTTTGAAAAAGTAAAGCTAGAAAATTGTCCCTTATTGTGCTTCCTTGCAGTTACACTAAAGGTAGTGTATATATATATATATATATATATATATATATATTCCTGCTCTAGCTCTGAGTGTCATGGACCCTCTTGGATTTCAAAGCATGGGAGTCTGAGCTGGATTTAGCAGTTTTATAAGAAGAAATTAAGAGTGAAGGAATGTGGTGCTACCCATCATCCACTCACTCTGCCCAGAAAAAGTGAATTGTCCATCCCTACTTTCTCTGCTAATTTTAAGCTTTTCTCGTTTATAAAAGAAATCAAATAAACTCACTTAGATGCTGAAAATTAACAAAATCATATAATACCAAAAGCCATTATTCAATAGGTAAGTAGTTGAAGGATGTGAACAATCACAAACTATTGACAATTATATAAAATAAGTTTTTCAAATCATGAATAATAAAGAGAAATGCAAATAAAAATAGTACTGAGGTTTCATATCACATCCAACAAATTAACAAAGATGACAAAAGAGAGATACAGCCAGTATTGGGGTAGAGTGTGAAAGACAGTCACATTAATGTATTGTTAGTTGTACATTATACATATATTTGTATGTAAATATATATATATAAACACATTAGTGGAGCTGAAAATTGGTAGAACCATTTGGGGAAATATTTGGAATTATGCAAATAAAATTACTAAAATGTACTTACCCTTTGATCTAGATATTCTATGGCTAGGTATATACCCTGAGAGGTCACTGATAAAAAGGAACATCCATATACAGCAAAATATTTATGAACTGGAAACAAAGTAGATGCTCATTTACTTTGGGGAATGATAAAACAAATTATGCTACATGAATATCATGGAATATTACTATGCTGTAGGTAACAACAAATACAATGAATAGAGAGGGACATGAAGAGACTTATATGACCTAGTATATAGAAGGAAACAGAGCCAGAAAAATTATATACACATTGACTACAACAATGTAAACAGAAAGAAACACCACCAAATAATTGGAATCGAATGTTATAAAATTATTCAAGATAAACTTGGCCCTCTTGCTCCTCTGCAGAGTTGGAGGTCCACAGATGCAGAATATTGTATACAATATCAGATATTTTTTCAATGTATGTCTTGGCTTTCCTGATATTTTTTCATTTTTTCTTTTATACATATTTATTATTAGGTAAGACTCTCTGGGGAGGGCAAAGGGCATGGGTAAGGGGGTGGCTAGGTGGCGCCGTTGAGTAGAGCACGGGCCCTCCAGTCAGGAGGACCTGAGTTCAAATCCAGTCTCAGAGACTTGACACACTTACTAGCTGTGTGACTGGGCAATTCACTTAATCCCAATTGACCTCCAAAAAGCAAAAAAAAAAAGCGGGGGGGCATGAGTAAAATATAGGCTATTTAGAAAAAAAAAATACTAGGGTGGCTAGGTGGTGCAGTGAATAGAGCTCTGGCCCTGGAGTCAGGAAGACCTGAGTTCAAATCTGGCCTCAGACACTAAACACAAAACTAGCCATGTGACCTTGGGCAAGGCACTTAACCCCAATTGCCCTACCTTCCCCCCTCCAAAAAAAAATACCAATGAAATCTATGTTTTAAAAAATAAAAAGTAGGAAGTAGAAGGAATAATAATTATTCACTCCTGGAATCAGGAGGACCTGAGTTCAAATCCGACCTCAGACACAACACAAAAACTAGCCTGTGACCTTGGGCAAGTCACTTAACCCCAATTGCCCTCCAAAAAGCAAAAAGAAAACCAACAACTAATTATTCACTTATGCAGAAATTTAACATTTACAAAATCATTTTATAAGCAGCGGCAAAGTGGTGCAGTGGTGAGAGTATTAGGCCTAGAATCAGGAATACTCATCTTCATGAGTTCAAATCTGGCCTCAGACACTCAGACCCTGGGTATTTAAGTCATTTAATCCTATTTACCTCAGTTTCCTTATATGTAAAATGAGGTGGTGAAGGAAATGAAAAACCACTCCAGTATCTTTGCCAAGAAAACCCCAAAGGGGGTCATGAAGAGTTGGACACAACTGAAAATGACTCAATAACAACAGCAACAATCCCTCACTATAAACTTATCAAGTAGGTAATACAAGTATTGTTATCATTTTACAGGTGAGAAAACCGAGGCTCTAAGAAATTCAGTGACTAGTCCCTGATCACACCACTATTAAGTATGAGACAGAATGCTATCCATTTTGCCATAGTCTCTCTCAACAAAGCAGAATTCCCAGAAAACAGAATTGTTGGCATATAAAATATCATGACAACCGTGCATATTTTTTACCTAGATCTTAGAAAGAAATCACAAAACATCATCATTACCACCACCATTATTACTATGAACCTAGCAGTTCTGCTATTATTATTAATATTTGTATAGCAACAAAAGTTTTTAAAGAGCTTCACAAATATTATATCATTTTATCCTTAGCAATCTTAGGAGGTAGGGGCTATTGTTATCCCATTTTGGAGATGAAGAAACTGAGACTGAGGGAATTACTTGTCCAGGATCACCTAGCTAGTGAGGGTCTCAGACTAGATTTGAACTCAGATTTTCTTGACCCAAGCCTAATACTCTACATACACTGTGTTACCTCACTGCTTCATAGTTCATAATTAGAATTTTAAAAGGAAAGAAAAAAACTGGAACCCCCAAACCTCACTTGGCAACAGATTACTTTGGTTATGAACATGAAAGATGTCGTCTTTTTCATCTTAAAATCTTTTCTTCATTCTTCTGGAAATTTTCATTCTCCCATTTCAGTAGAACTAAATACAGCCTGCCCCTTACATTAGGCAATACCTAGTGTCTCTCAGTCAGTGACACAAAAGATGGGAAACCACTCCATACAAGTTATAACCTTTGACTAACTCAGTGAACTGCCCTAATGTTAAGATATTTCTGACCCATGAATCCCATAATGATTAGAAGTTTGAGGAGACTAATAAAATTCCACATGTCAAAGTAAGCCTCTTTAAAAGATCATTATTGACCATCCCTACCCCCTTCCTATGCTTGCTGAAAAGCAACTCACTTACATCTCTGCCATCACCTGATTGTAACTTTCCTATTGTCCCTTTCCTTAAAATTACTCTCCCTTACGCTCCTGCCTTGAACCTTCCCATATGAGTTAATACCAGGACATAATAAAAGTCTTGCATTGTGCATAACTGGTCTGTCTGATTCTTTGTGAAACCTCTGTAAATGTTAAGTCCTGGGATACTCAACTATAAACGTGTTTTGTACTTTTCAAAATCACTTTTATATGTATCATTTCATTTCACATTAACACCCAATGCGATAGCTAAAGAAGAGGTCCATTATGGTTCTTAGGCAACAAGTGAGGAAACTGAGGTGCAAAGAAGTTAAGGGACTGAATCAGATTCAATAGATAGTAAGCATAAGTTCATGCATCAATGAGATATCCAGCCTCCTGATTCCAAATCTAGTACCACCCAGATAATTTATTCTAGGAGAAATTGATTGGAATAAGCGAGCCAAGACTGTTGCTAAAACAATTTCCAGACTCTGGGTACTAGCCCATAGTTTCAGATCAGTATCTCATTAGCATGAAGGATGGATTTGCAAATGGAAGTACTTGATTATTATTAGGAACTGTATTGTCTTTTGTGCAGCTGGGATGATCCAGTTAGTGTATTCCATATGGAGAGAAACATTGTTAGCAAAATAATAACACTCTAATATAGAATCCAATTAATTTAGCACCAAATGATGGTTAAAGAAAAAAAGAGATTTTTGTTATAATTTAAATACTGAAATTATTCCTGCAAATCTATAATCTAATCATTGTGGGCAACCCTTTGAACCATTCCAATTTCAATAAAATCACATCACCCTATACTGAACAATTTTTGGTTTTGTTTTGTTTTGCTTTGCTTTTTGAAGGGGGGAATGTAGGGCAATTGGGGCTAAGTGACTTGCCCAAGGTCACACAGCTAATTGTTCTGTGTGTATGTTAAGTGTCTGAGGTAGGATTTGAACTCAGGTCCTCCTGACTCTACACCAGTGCTGTGTTCACTGTGCCACCTAGCCGCCCCCTACTGCACAATTTTTGTCCACCTCCTTTCATTGGGTAGAAAAGAGAGGGGAGTGACTAGTCTATCCTAGAGTTTGTGATAAAGGGTAGAAGATATGTGTATAGTCTCAAAGGTAGCCCAGATTTTTGGGAAAACAGAATTCAAAGAGTTGAAGAAAAATTATGCATAAAACATTAAGATGTATGTTTACTAAAGATTTTTGTAACAGTTATGGAGGAGATCCAGTACAGAGTCCAAATTGAAGAGAATTCCATATATTGTTAGGTGTTCTAGATGTTTATGACTGTGGATGATAATGCTTTGATTGAATGAAACCTTGGCATATTTTAGAGTCTTTTCCATGAAATCTGTGAAGTCACACTACCTCTTTTTTAAAAAAAAAATATTTATTTACTTTTAGTTTACAACATTCAGTTCCACAATACCTTGAGTTTCAAATTTTCTCCTCTTCCCTCTCCTCCCTCCTCCCCCTCCCCCACCAATGGCAGCATGAAATCAAATACAGGTTCTACAAATACCTTCACATTAAACATTAGTCAGGTTGTAAAGAAGGATTATAACCATTGGAGTGAACAATGAGAAAGAGGAAACAAAACAAAAGAGAGAGAGTGCGCAAGTAGTATGCATTTAGACTCTGTAGTTCTTTCTCTGGATGTGGATATCTCTTTCCACCATGAGTCTTTTGGAGTTTTCTTATAACCTTGCATTGCTGAGAGGATCCCAGTCTATCAAAGTTGGTCATCACACATACGTTATCACACTAGCTCTTTGTAATTTCTGCTCCTCTTTTGAGATGTTTGCCAACCATTTCTTTTAAGTATGTGTTCTTGAATTTTCCTGAGGATTAAAGTGAAGCTCACTTACTTAGTGTTTTCAAACTCTGTTCTCTTCCTTTCTCCCTTTCTCTTTTCTTTCTTTCTTTCCTTCCTTCTTTCTTTCTCTTTCTCATCATAGGGTTATCAAAAATGGTTATTTCTGTTATGTCTTCAAAGAATCTTGAATAACATAGACATATGAATGTAAGATACCTTGGGGGAGATCCTTTAAAGCAACATTTTTCTTTATCATATCTAGTGCTTTTAAAAATAGCTAACCATCAACACAATGGGATTGTGTATTTCTATGCTTTTTATTCATTTGGATGATGGTGAAGATATGACCTACTATGAATTAATGCTTGTTAAAGCCTTCCTGTCCCCCAATTTAAAAAACTTTTATTGATACCTTTTGTTTTTACATCTATTTCATTTCTGAAATTTCAGCAAACTCTCTCTTTTATTAAGAAAAAAAAAGGCAGGGGAATGGGGAGGAAAAACCACTTCACTGAAACTAATCAACAGACATCATTTGATAGCATATTCAGGATTCCACACCCATAGTCCCCTACCTGTTTGTACCAGTTGCCTTCTAATGTCATCAAAAATACTCTCAATGTGTAAATAATTCTCATAAAAGTTTATATAGACAGAAAATAGGCATATCAATCAGTAATTATTGATCTTTTTTTTCAGAAATAAGGGCTGAGATTTTTATATGCCTTTCATTTTCCTGATTCTGATTTATTCACTGTATCACATTGCCTCTAGGCAAGTGATATCAGCTAAACTTTTGAATGAATTTATAATAAATGTTGTCGATGGCCATTCCTACATCTATTTCCACCTTTTGTTTTGGCATCAATAGCTTGCTTAAGGTTACAGTTGTTTTTAGTTGCACACCATGTAGTTTCACATTTTTATTACTCCTTTAAACTTTGCATTAATTTTTATATCCAATAAGTTGGTAGTCTGGCTGTACACAAACATCAGAGACCATAAGTGGCTGCTAACTTTACTAACCTAAGGGCCAGCGTTATGTTGTGTTCTCAGGAGGGACTGAAGAGACCAGAGACGAGAGAGAGAAACAACTTGCAGTTTATTCCAACATGGTGGGCATATGGGGGAAAGAAAACTGGCTCCTTATATACAGCATGATTCAAGCATGATCTCCTCATGCATGGGGGTATAAACCAATGGAAAGGGGCCTAACCAGTCACATCAACTGCTGCTCATCAAGTGAGCGGTCTTGTGGGAGACATCCTTGTGAGCTAGCAACTGGACTGTGGCCCTCAGCACATCCTTATCTCTCACGAATACGGAGTGGCCTTGGAACCAAGAGGCCCCAAGGCAACTCCTGAATTCCTGTGGGACAGAAAGCACTTGGAACTCACATTGTCCTGTCCAAGAGACAATACATTCAGGAATGACTCCAATGTCTCCTTGTTCAAATATAATCAACTTTATTTGGGGTCACATCATTTATTTGATTTGCACTATATTCAATGCCTTCCAATTTTTTCTCGAAGAAGAATTTATGACACATAGGCATGAGGTTTACATAAGGACAGACTATAAGTCCTTTGTCTTTCTCATTCCTTACTCTATTATGTTCTCTATCCTCATCTATAGTCTACCTTTACACTGAAGTGACTGAATAGCAGAACACATTTTGGTTTAATTTCAGTCTTACTAAAGTCATAGTAGAATTTTTCTATTTCATCAACCTTTAAAACCAGTTATGCTCTAATGTTGGTGTATAATGTTCAATTGTTTTCATGCTTTTTCCCAAAAATTTATTGAAAATTAATATAAATTGCCATATAAATTGAATGGAATAATTTTTCTTGTGGCTTTTGGATGCATGATAAAAACAATAACAACATTTTGAACTCTTTTGTCTCTCCAAGGAGAACCTATTAACTATTCCTCTGCTTTACTACAATTTCCCTTTGTTTTCTGGCTTTGTATATATCATAAATGTGAAAACTGAAAGAAATTTTTTCCCGTGGTAGAAAGTATGGCAGTCAGCCACTGGACAAGGATCTCATAGTTAGAGTTCCAAAACTAAATGTGATATTCTAGAATGTCTGAAAACTGTGTGATAGTATGTTCCATCCCTATTTCTACCACTCTGCCACCCAAACCAAACAAGTGAAAGGCGACCACATAGGATATTTTCTACTTTCTTTTTTCCCATGGCCAAATAGTCTATTTCCATGTTGCCAGCCTACTGGTGATGCCATTCTTTGGTCATCTCTAGACATCCTCAGAAAACAGACTCAATCTTATTTTAAAAAGAGATTAAAATTTGTTTGTACTTGTTCTGGAAATGGAGATTAGGAAACTAAAGTAAGGCCAGTGTAGTCTCATTTTCCTTTAAAGAATCTTTAATTTTTAAAGGACTGAAAGCCCAATATGAGTCTATATTGTGATATTACAGTCAAAAACCTTAACTTCACCTTAAAATTTAATAGTTCAAAGATCCATCATTTCCTTGGGGTGGGTATTCCCTCCACAAACATATATCACACTCTCTATGTGCCGTAGTAAATAGTTGTAATGGCCCTACCAGCAACCATGCTATAAATCAATTTCATTTGCCTGGTTTGCATTCAGAAATTTGTGGCAGACACAGAGAAGACATAATAAAGACACCAGGGGACCACAGGGACTTTTGAAGGTGAATTAAAGAAAAACAAGGGACATTGGGATCAGAACAGAGTCAGCTAGGTGTAATGACAAGCACAGAAATAGTTCACACCTTGTTTCAGTTCAAGTTTCTTTTGAGCTTTGTATCAAGTCTGTTAAGAAACAGAACATGTGAACCCCACAACTTGTGAATCCTAGAATTCATTAACTCCTGCAACAGGAAGTGGAGGACCTAATGACCATATATAAGGAGAACTTCCAGGCTAGAGACAGCAGAACTGAGAATAGGACTCTTGTGGTGGCAGAGTTAAGGAGAAAACTTGTGGTATCCCAGTACTCTGTCTGCTCTGTGTGTGTTGATGTTTGTGATACTTTGTACAGAAGCCCGGGACCTTATTGGAAACCCTGAAAGAAGATTTTCTGGTTGTATGTTTACAGAAGTCATGGAGGAGGGTTTTGGAGGTCCTAGGACTTTACCGATGATTTGTGCTGGCCTCTTGGACCTTGTTTGTGGATCTGTGTTAATTTCTATGTTGATGATTTGTGTTGAGTTCTCAGACCTTGTTGGTGGGTCTGAGTTGATTTCACAGGCAGATAGTGAATTGATGATGGTGCCAGTAATGTGTGTTAATATTATTGTACCTCTGTCAAGCTTTGTCTTCCCAGAAACAGGAACTGTGAAGGACTTGAGGTGGACTGGAAACTATGAACTTCAATCTGGAATGGGAACTGCACAAGGAGCTAGACAAGGAACTGGAAGCTGCCTGCCTTTGAACCCAGGGGACAGCTGGAGCTGGGACCATGGAAGAAGAACCATAGAAGCTGAAAGCCAGCCTTGAGTCAAGCTGAAAGAAGACATTACTTGGATACTGTGTACTGACTGAGAAGATTATGGTTTATTGTGACCTAGGGGTGGAGAACTTTGACTTTTGTACTTTGTGATTGAATTAAGGATTTTGTGATTGACTAAATGAATGTACTTTGTTTAAAACTATGTGACCACTTTAGTGATAAGTTGTTGAGTTGTGACATGTTGAATGCTGTATTTTGATTTTCTGTGATAAGTTATAACATTGTGAATGCTGTACTTTGATTTTCTGTGAATGTTTTGCCCTGATTTGTTATTGAATAAATAGAGAGTTCTCTATACTATGTAATCAGGACCTTGAAAGCTGTTCACAGCAGCAGTCCTCTGGAAAGCTGTTCATCCTTGGCTTTTATACTAGGCTTTTAACTTTAGCTGTTTACCTGTGTCAAGACTTTACTTGTGAGGCAGCATGACCTTTTATATATGTTGTTTAGTTTTAATGATCTTTTCCCCTTCTTTCATAAATGTTTTATTATATAATAGATGACTTTCTGAAAATAGTTGTGGGGAGGGATACAATAGGAAATGGCAGTAAGAAATGGAACCACTGGCTAATATAGACCTTCTCAGTTTTCCCAATGTAAGACCCTCTGTATCCCCTGCCATGTGGGTGGGGATAGCCTTTGATTGGCTGTCTGAGTCTTTAAAACTGGTGATACCAAGTTGTACCATCTTTTTCACTATTTTCTCTTCTTACCCAGTCTGGATGCCATGAATTGAAGTGATAAAAGGGTGGGACTTTTCTTCTGCTGTTCCTTTGCCCCAGATGTTTTTTGTTTGTTTGTTTGCCTTTTTCTACCCTGTGTTGTATATCCTCCTCAATTTCAGGTGTTGAAGGTGATCCTGACAGGACAGTCTTGGCAGCCTGGAGATTAGATTAAAGGCAGGTTGGTATTGGTCAAGGGAGTCCTGAGAAGCCAGAGTGCCTGGGATTTAAGCCTAAGTGGGGTCTTGGATTTGAAATTGGGCCTATGATCTGTGGTAACTGAGGTAAACTATAAACCTGGTCCCTTTCTTCCCTGCCTCCCTTCCCCCTTCCCCCCAAGACTGGAGAAGGAAAGTTGGGTAGAGTTATTTTGTATGTTTGTGATTATTCTTTTAAAGTAACATTTCTTTGTAAAAGCTCCACTGTGTTACATAAAAACAAAGTATCAATAAAACTTTATTTTAAAATAAGAAAAAGTAGTGAAATATCACTCTTTGGGCTATGATTCAGATCCAGGCATAGGTAATAAATGCAACAAGATGAGCAAAGAAGTGAGCTATCCAGGAAAACACCAGGTATAGTAGAGGAAACCACAGAACACTGAAGAGAAATAAGAAACTACAGTGAATAGAGCTAAAACAACCACAATAAGAAAACACATTTATGACAAGGTGAAGGAATTCACAGACTATATAGACGTTGTTCTTTGGGGAGGGGACAAGAGGATCTCATCCTTTAACATTCTAGCTATATTCATATCTTCCCATCCTTGCTTAGATGGTTGGGCAAAGCAACTTGGGTTGGGTTTGGGGAAGTATGAATCCATCAGTTTTCCAATGCTCCTAGTTATATGATAAAAATACTTGTTCTGATTACACACAGGGGTTTCAGAAAATTAGGAAACCACAGGGACAGGATGAAGGACAATATGGGGCTAGTAATCTGGGAGTTATGAACTACTAATTTAATTGGATAATAGATTATAAGATTGCACATTATAATTATGGCATATGTGTGTGTGTGTGTGTGTGCGCGCTATCCCTCCAATGGTGGGAAACCTGTGACCTCGGGGCCACATGTGGCACTCTAGGTCCTCATTGTGAAGTCTGGATTTAGTTAAAGGGCACATTTAAGGACTTGAACCACATGTGACCTCAAGGCCAAAGGCTCCCCACTCCTGTCCTAGACTAATGACATGAAGAGTGATGCCACACACAAAGGAGTAGCAAAAGATGAGAAGCCAGATCTCTGAGAGAAAGAGAGGTTCAGGTTGCTTCATGGTTACCCTTAGAAAAGCATCTGATATGGGTAATATACATAACAGATGGGTCTGAATCTTTAATTAAAAGTAAAAACTCTGGTACTGACTACTGAAGAGAACTAAGTATTAGTCACAGTGCTTTCCACACCCTGTTACATGTTCTTTATGAGGTGCTATAAAAGAAATCATCTGTGGCCAACCTGTTCATGAGACCTTTTGAACTTAGCTAGGTTAGTTAGCTAGGGTAGACATACAACACATTACCAGTCTGAATTGTTTCTTGCCTTTCTAGTTTGGCAAGACTAGTCAGAGCTTGTGTCCTTCTGTTACTTCCTTTGAAAACATTGAAATTTTAATTTTAGTCTCTATTAGTAGTGGTAGTATCAAAACTTGCACAAATAACATATTCAAGTCTCTCACTATGGTGCAGCAGTGATGACCCCTGAGTCCCTAAAGGCTATATAGGCTGTTGGAACATCATCTCTGGAAAAGTTCTACCAGGCCATTAGAACTTTGTTTATATTTACATTGAAAGACTGTTACAGTGAAAGACTCTGTCTACTATTAAAAAACATGAATAAATATTAAGATGTCATTACTTTAAGGTGGGACACAGTTACCAAAAAAAGATAAAAATAAGAATTAACACAGTACTAGATTGCCATGAAAATAATAAAAATAGTGGGAATAAATCTCATAGTTTCAAAACTATCTGGAAACTTTCTTTTTTGTGATTTAAAAAAAACCAGTATCTCTTGTTTTTATATCACTTTTATTTTTACATTTCCCCCCTCCCTTACTTAATGAGTCATCCCTCATAGCAAAATATAAGTAAAATCAATAAGCATTTATTAAGCTTCTACTATATGCTGGGAACTGTGCTAAGTTCTGGGGCTAAAAAGACCAAAAAAGTCCTTGTACTCAAAAAATTCTGGATTATAATGGGGATCCATTATAATCATTATATATAAATGTACTATATATAATGGATAATACATAATTGTATATTATTACATATTATGTGTTATGTATTACATAATGGATCATATATGATAACATGGCTTATAATAGAGAAGACAACCTGCAAACAATTATGTAAATATGATATATGCAGGGTAAAATGGATATAAAATCAGAAGAAAGTCATAAATATTAAGCAAGGACAGCCAGGAGAATCTTGCAGATTTTAGTTGAGATTTGAGGGAAGTCAGGGAAAGAAGGAGGCAGAAGTGAGGAGAAAGAAAATTCCAGGCATGGGGAATAGTCATGAAAAAGTATAGTTTGCAGATAGAATGTCTTCTATGAAAAACATCAAGGACACCAGAATCACTAGATCATATAGTAAGGGGAAGAGAATAATGTATAAGAAGACAGGAAAGGTAAGAAAGAGCCATGTTATATAGAGCTTTAAAAACCAAACAGAGGATTTTATTGTATTTGATTCTAGAGGTAGTAGGGAGGCAGTGGAGTTTATTAAATGGGGGTGAGATGGTCAGACTTGCATGATTTTCATAGCTAAAAGAAAAAGAGTAGGGGCGGCCAGGTAGCACAGCGAGTAAGAGCACCGGCTCCAGGGTTGGGATGACCTGGGGATCTACTCCAGGCTCAGATACTCAACACCACACCCAGAAATAACTGGCTGTGTAACCTTGAGCAAGTTACTTAACCCTGATTGCTTAAAAAAAAAGCAGGAAAACCAAATAAAACATCAACCAAGTCTAGCAGTATATGCAATAATTCACATTCACAGTCACTTCCCCTGCTCTATCCCTTGCCTCCTCCCCCTCCGCTTTTTAAATAGAAGGGGAAGAGGTACATCTCAATTCCTCTTTGGGGCTTAGGTTGATCATACAGTAACATAATTTTCAATTTCAATTTGTTCTTTCTATTTATATTGTTTTCATTGTCTATTTTATTTTCATTGTTTACTATGCTTTGCTTCAATTCATATTAGGCCATGATTCTGTTTTCTTCCTATCTGTCTTTTCTTATAGTGCAATAATATTCTATCACATTCATGATTATAATTTATTTAGGTATTCCCCACTCAGTGGACATCTATTCCATTTCCAGTTCTTTGCTACAATGAAAAGAGCTACTATAAATATAAATTTATGTAATCTTTCTTTCTATCTTTGACCTCTTTGAGGTAAATGCCTAGTAGTGGTATCTTAGAATCAAAGGGTACAGCTATTCTAGCCACTTTCTGAAACCATGTATGTTGCTATCAGTGCTTTTAACCAGAGAGATCTTTAACTAGCAACAAAGATGCTGCTGTACTCTTGGAAAAACAACTAGAATTCATATCCATATTCTTGCTACATATAAAATGAGAAGACACAAAGCAGGTAAAGCTAAAGAACGTTCTCTTTATAGGGCAAATTTTTTTTAAAATTACTGTTAAAGTTGATGTATTTGTGGACACAAAGGCATTTTGCCTTAATGAGATCATAAAGAGTGTGAAAAAGCATTATTGGATAGATATTATCATACACCCTTATATATGTCTCACATACCCATATCTGCTACGAAGGATGAAGAAACAAAGAAATTATTAAAAAAAAAAAAACTTAATTAGAACAATCAATTAGCATTCATTTAAGTGTCTGCAGTGGACCAGGCCCAATGTTAAGTACTGGGGAAACACATTAAAGGGCAACAGACCTTACTCCTCAAGGAACTTAGATTCCAATGAGCCATTCATTTGTGCAGCAGGGAACATTGTTAACCAAACTGAATGAAGTGGGTGGATAATTTTAAGTAACTCTAAAGCCACTTTAAAGTACTTGCAGAATATTTGCAATTTGTTAGGGGGTCCCTAAGAAAAGGATTTAGGGAAACAACGACAGATGATTGGGTACAGTATATGCCTTGAGGAAGAGAAAAGGAAGGGGGTTGTAAGAACCCTTGGGATGGCCAACAATGATTCTGAGATGACCCAAACCCTGCTAAAAAAGAATCCAAGTAAGTAGACACTGCCTTGAGGCAAGTTGTAACCACTTCTCACCTGATACATAGTACTGAAGACCTTTAACTAGGAATTTTTGCTCCTAGAACAATAATCACCAACCGCACCTGATATTAGTGGCACAAAATGCAACACAAGGGGGGGACAGCACTTTGTTGGGAGAAGACAAAGAGATGACTGTTGGGGAAGACCTGAAAGAGAACAGGAGAGTTCACCATGGTATATCATTTTATTGCTTACTATTTTAAACTTTTATTTTATTCTTTTATTATTCTATTCTTGCTAAGAACTAAGTTCTGTTATTGCTACATGACTAAAGCACTAGAAATGCTATAAGCACCTTCAAAATTTGATGCCCCGAAGCAATGGCCCAGTTGCCCTGCTAGTTAAGATCCTTGTAGAAGAGTATCTCTTCATAAAAATAATAACTAGCTTTTATATAGTGCTTTAAGATTTACAAAACACTTTATATCTAGTACCTCACTTGATCCTCACAACAACCTTAGAAGATAGACACTATCTATTAGTATCTCTATTTTATGAATGAGGAAACTGAGGCTCAGAGAGGTTAACAAGCCTGGAGAGGGTCACATAACTATTAAGTGTCTGAGACCTTCCGATTCCAAATCTAGCACACTAATGAGTATACATTCTAGCTGCCTCTTTAATAGACATCCAAAGCAAAGGTATAAAACCGTGTCTTTTTTGCAAAGGAAGGCTGAATCAATACTGATAACTATACATCAGATCTATTTCCCTTCATAAATAAGGGTAGACAGAGGGAGTATCTGGGCCTAATTCAATTTTTTATTTATGCTGTGATAAATTAATGGTGCCACTAGGATCCTGAACACTAGTGTGAAGATTCATATTTGCTACACCAGAAAGATATTCTATATGAACTAACTATAAACCTCTAATAATTTTCTGAATCTGATCTAGGTCAAAATAACTGTTCCCTAGAGGAATACTCAGGAGGATATGCAGTTCATTATCTGTCTCAGAAAATTAGCACAGCAGGATGAGTCCACATAAAGCTGATGAAGACAGGTTGTGCACCCAACTTTAACTAGAAGCCAATAGAGCTAACCTAATATGATCAACAGCACAGTCCTAAAAGCCATAACCAAATTTAGGTACCTTAGGAGTGTCTTCCTTGATGAAACACAATTAGATAACAAGATAGTGTATATTCTGTTCAAGGGTGGACAGAACCTTTGCTAAAAGGCTGTATCCATTTCTGAGCCTCAGAACTCGAGAGAGGGAAATCTTAAAGGAGGCTTATAGAACTACAAAATTACTAAAGATGGGAAAACAAAAGACACAAACAAAATTTAAGTGAATTGGCATTAAACATATAAAAAAGGTGTTTGTCATAAAGAACTAAGAAATCAGCAGAAACTTCAGAAAGAAATTTGATAGTCATATATTACAGGTTTAGAGTTGGAATCTACTCTAGTCTAACTCCATTTTTTCTGCTGAGAAAAATGAAGACCCAGGGACGGTGAGTGACCTGCCTAAGTACATAAAAGGAGTAATCATTAGAGGCAGTATTTAAACACGGGCCCTCAGATTCCCAAGTTAGTGTAATTTCCATTGTATTTTGCTGCCTCCTAACATTCTGAAAGTTAGCACTATCAACCAGAGGAAGAGCTGATAATATTGGGAGAATCCATTTTCTGCTTGCAGCATGACCCAAAATTGGGAGTGAGACTGGGAAGGACCCAAGAGACCCAAGATGCTCTACTGAAGTAGAGCACCCTTGTCCAGGAAACAGGATCAAAGAATTTTAGAGGTAGAACGAACCTAAAAGGCTATCTGATTCAAATCATACACAAAAAAGAACTCTCCCTGTAATATACCAGACAAATTGTTATCCAGCTTCTGCTTGATGACTGCCAGCGGGGAATAGAAATTCACCATTATGTAAGACAGCCCATTTGACATAGAGAATGCTCCAACTGTTAAAAAGGTTTTTCTAATATTTGCCTTTCTGCATTTTCATTCAGCACATTGCTCCTGGCTTTCTCAACCAGAACTAGTTTCTCTTACATATGACAATACGATGTATAAATACCTGAAGATCAAATCTCCTTAGGCTTCTCTTCTTCAACATAAACAGCCATAGTTCCTTCATATGTTGCTTATAGAATATGAACTCTAGGTCCTTCACTATCTTGGTTGCCCTACTCTGGACACTCTCTAGTTTATCAATGTCCTTCTTAAACTGTGATGCCCAGGACTTAACACAATCCTTTAGATATGGGCTCATAGGGCAGAGTGCAGTGGGACTATCACTTCCTTTGGCCTGGAAGCTTTGCCTTTCTTAATGCAGCCCAAGATCATATTGGCTTTTTCCGGACATCACATCAAATTACTATGCTGAGATTATAGTCTATGAAAAGCCCCAGTTCTTTTTCAGACAAACTGCTATGTCTTCCTTCATTTTGTATCAAGAAGGTGATTTCATGAGCACAATTATAACTTTATACTTAACTGCGTTGAATTTTATTTTATTAGATTCAGTGCTATAACTTGTCAAGATTATCTTCCCAGTTGATAAACTTTTGATGTGGTATTCTACTTTTGTATTTGTATCCACGATAGCTAGTACTGGCCCAAAGTAAGTCCTCAATAAATGCTTGTACATTAACTTGTAACATATTTTCTGAGGCATCTGTACCAGTTTGCATTGGCACTGATAAGTACTACAATATCCCTCAAGATTATAAGGGTAGGTTTGAGGGATTGGAAGGTTTGATTTTTTAAAATACTATAACATATAAGCCCTCACCAGTGTTTTTCCTCTTGTGATTATCAGTTGGCATTATTTATCCAGCTAGATTCAATTGGTTTTTAGAAATGGGTAAGAATAAGAGAGTAAGAATGGTTTGTACAAAACATTTCCCCTAAGGCCCATAACACACTCTCTTAAAATATGTGTGTTGGAGAGAGAGAGACAGAGAGGCAGAGACACACAGAGAGAGAGAGAGACAGAGACAGACTCAGAGAGAGAGAGAGACAGACTCAGAGAGAGAGACAGAGACACAGAGAAAGACAGAGAGACAGAAACAGACAGAGACAAAGAGACAGAGTGTCCAAGGTAGAGTGGGCTCAAGCAAAGAAACCACATGATGCAAAGTGGTAGGTAACTCACAGTTTCTGGAAGTTCTTTGGCTGGAATCTTCAAGATATTTCCCTTATGTGTGGTATATGATTTATGTCTAGATCCTCCATGAATATTTTGTCTAGTCTATCCTGGTCTCTAGATACATTGCCATTAGCTGTTCCAAGAAAGCTGCTAGGAAAATGACAGGGAGATGGGAAATCCAAAATCCTTTTGACCTTCAAAGTTCACAAGGTCCCTTCTCTCACCGCAGCATGGAAAGAGAGATAAAAACTAAGGCTGAGGCTGAGGTTCTTCTCCTCAAGCAATTCCTTTCAGTGGTTTACATTTTCTTTTTTTCTGATGTAAAGCACTCAAATCTCTGGGACTCAAACTGACTTTATGTTTTATGGATGTCCTGTTGATCAAGGATTTTTTAATACTTAGTCTAAAGCCTATGATTGATAGTTTCAATAAAGAAGTGTTTTCACCTGGTTAATTTATCAGGTTTTTAGCATCTTGACACTTACTTTATATGGGGTGGGGTGATTTGATTGATTTACTCAATCAACCCCTACCCTTGCAGACTGATTGAAGAACTTTGTGGATCCTGACTCTATCATCCACTGTGTTAGCCATCCTGCTCACCTTTGGGCAATCTATAAATTTGATAAACATACCATTTATACTTTTATCCAAGTTACTGATAAAAATGTTAAATACCATATAGCTAAGCAAAAATCCCTCAGGCATTCTCCTGGAGACCTTCTGCCATGGGGAAATTGAACTAT
The DNA here is from genome assembly GCF_028583685.1 of Petaurus breviceps papuanus. Classification (NCBI taxonomy): domain Eukaryota; kingdom Metazoa; phylum Chordata; class Mammalia; order Diprotodontia; family Petauridae; genus Petaurus; species Petaurus breviceps. The sequence goes on from NW_027187391.1 coordinate 59,025,343, forward strand.
TAATGACTGCTATTTGAGTCAGGCCATCCAACTAATTTTGAATCCATATAATTTACTATGATATTGATGATAATAACAACAATAACTATAATATAATAGCATTTATATAGGGCTTTAAAGTTTGAGAAAAACAGAATAAAAGACAATTTAGGAATCACTGAATACCCTAAAAAAAGGTTTGAAAACAAAATCTTGGACATCTGATCTCAGAAAAAGTAAATAAATAAAATCAGCTTGCCTAGCACCATTAAAACCAATCAACCAATCAAAAAAAGTATTTATTACAAGTCTATTATTTGTAGGTGGGCAACTAGGTGACAAAGTGGACAAAGTGCCAGGTCTGGAGTCAGGAAGACTCATCTTCCCAAGTTCAAATCTGGCCTCAGACACGTACTAGCTTGTGACCCTGGGCAAACCCTGTTTGCCTCAATATCCTCTCCTGTATAATGAGGTGGAGAAGAAAATGGCAAGCCACTCCAGCATCTTTGCCAAGAAAACCCCAAATGGGATCATGAAGAGTTAGGACTGAAAACAACTGAACTACCAACATAGTGACGAGCATTGCACTAGGCACTTTAGATACAAAGACAAAAAATGAAGCAATACTTGCCTATAAGAATCTTAGGTTCTAAAATGGAAACTAACACATGCAAATTTAAGTATGTATAAAACAGAAATAAGATCAATATTTTGGTAATTATGGGCGAATCACTAGCAGCTGAAGGGGCAGTAAAGGCCCCATAGAGAAGGCAGCTCTTGAGTTGAACAGGAATTTTGGGAGGCACAGGTGAAAATGACATTTCCGTTAGAATGCAACAAAGAGTATATAAAGGGGAATAACGTGTAATAAAGCTAGAAAGAGATATTAGAGCCATGTTGTGAAAGGCTTTAAATGCTAAACTAAGGCATCTATATTTGCTCCTAGAGATGACTATGGAGCCACTGGACTTTATTAAGCATGCGAATGTCATGTTTACACCCGTGCTTTAAAAATATCACTTTGGCATCTAATCTATGTAGAAGATGGGTTGTCCTGGGGAGAGACTTGGAGAAAGGAGATAAATTACAAAGCATTGCCAGTCTCAATTGGGCATTAGTACTTTTAGCATCTAGCACAGTTTCTAGAACATAGCAGACATTTAATAAAGGTTCATTCATTTATTCATGTAATAAGCCTGCAAAGGTAGGCTGGAGTCAGATTGTGAATGACTGTAAAAGTCAAACAGAGGAGTTCATATTTTGTCTTAGAATAGAGGCAAGAGGGAGTCAGTGATTCTTCCTGAGCATGGTAGTGATCTGGTCAAACTTCTAATTTAGGAATAATATTCCTACAGCTGTATAAGGGATAGTGTGAAGAATGATCTATTGCTAGACCCGAGATGGCAGAAGTGACTCCATATTTGATCATTGATTCATATACCTATGAACTAGGAAGTTCCTATGTACCCAGTATTGCTTTAGTCAATTTCACTTAGTCAAGGAATACAAAACTCTCCTGATTATAATCAGTTTAGCAAACTTCATCTATTCCAGACATACAGTGTTAGCAATCTTTCCTAATCAAAATGACCTTGAAGAAGAAAAAGGAGGTGGGAGGGTCAAAGTCTATACTACTGATTGGTCGACTGACTCCCTCTAAAGTCCTCATCCCTCTAAGCCCCTAAGAATTTGTCCTGCAAAAGCAATCACATATAAGGGCAAAGATCCAGATTCTGAGCTCTAGATCAGGATATACATCCCACTGTACACCCAAGACATTACTCATGAACCTGTGTGAATGCATAGCTGGGGAGTTACATGTTTGTGAGTAATAAAATACCTGACTCACCATCCTTTGGGCACTTATGATCCTTCTCAGTACCTCACCCATGATCCCCTCACAGACAGTTTGTCTCATGGTGAAACAGAAGGCAGTGTGACTTTTTTTTTTTTTTTTTACAATTTTACAATAGAAGTGATGAAAACCTGAAATTAGAGTGGATATGGTGTGAGTGGAGAGTTAATGTGATGGAAGTTAAATGCAAGAGATTTTGTGGAAGGAGAATTGACAAGACTTGGCAATTGAGTGGATATGTAGGGTAGAAAGGGTAAGGAAAAGTTGAGGGAAAGATTAAATATGAACCAAAAAGCAACCTAGATACAAATGGATATAAATCAGTCCACATCGGAGGAAGCTGGAAAGTTGGGTGAGCAGTTATTACCATATGAACTGCTTTAGGTTCATTTGTGCCTAATTTGGATGGGGTTAGATGGGAAATAGATGGGAATTTTCCATTGCCAGTGTGACTCTTCCCTGGGTTAACAGTCTAGGGATGTGTTGGAGTCAGGTCAAATGCTTCAAGAACAAATGTTAAATTTTCAGTGTGTGAGGATTTACACATCAGAAATTGGCAAGTATTATAAATCAGGGCTTGATTTATTGTTTCATTGTCTACACCAGAAGTAAAAACTATGACCTGAGGGGCAAATACATTTTTTCCTCTAGAGAGGTAGTTGTTAAACTTACTAGTATACCCCTAGTTAACATCCTGATATGTTTTTGTTATATTTTTGAGGGTCAAAGGGGCTTTTCTCTGAAAGATTTACTGGTTCTCCATGGCTAGTAACTTGGTTTTTATTTCCGACCAAGTCATTTTAGTTCTTCTCTAGAAATAAAAAGAATTGGTAGACTAGAGATAGCACAGAAACAATTGGCTAGAGACAAATGGGCAGAAACAAAAAGATGTCTGGGCCTCTGTGAAGCAAGTCCGATATTGTCACTGCTAAGTAGAGACATAAAATAATTCATTGATGAAATTTACATCTGATGAGCAATCTATCTTTTCCATGGATGCTGAGAAATATGAAAATGACTTTGACTTGAGGCTGCAGTGATGAACCCAGCTCAGGATCTACAAGGCCCCAGTCCAATAGCCTTAATAATTCTGTGATCACTAATTGTGTCTAATTGGGTTCCAGGGTTATTGGACTTCAATCAGAAGCAGCTGTCCAAAATTCAGCTTGTAATAGAGGATGCTATGTAATAGCACCTGACTCTAATTGACCTGATACACAAAAGCTAATTGCTAGCACTAAATATAGGAATGTGGGTTAAGAGAACTGTTATAAGGAATGGTGTTCTACAAGGAAGCTGCTAACCCAGGTGTATTTGACTAGAAGCCTATATTGAGACATTTGAGTTATTGGTGCACAATTAATTATAAAATTCTTTGCCTTAAGGAAGTGATTGATGGACGAGTGGATAAGAAGTAGATTTGTACCCAGTTTCATGCCTCTTCCAAACATTTCAGCTTTTACTACTGTAGCAAAATTCTCATCATTGCCTCCTATGAGAATGTGAAGCAGCAGTCAGTCACAGGTATAACCATGGAACTGGATTTCAGGAGATATCTGCCCTGGGTATAATACTCCCCAACACCAACTAGTCTCCCTTCAGTGGTTTCCTCCTACCATACATTTCTCTTATACAAGAGTCCTACTCAGGGAATAATTGAGAAATTATTACTACCTTCAGTCTCCCAGGGCATCCTAGAAACCTTGTGATGAAGAAAGTGACATGTTTGTACACTGACCTTTTGAAGACAGCTTTTGGAAATTATTTAATTTTTTTTAACAAACAAATCTATTTTCTCTACATTCTGCCTCCTTCCCATACACACACTCAATTTAAAAAAATCCTTGTAAGATTTATGTATATTCGAACAAAAACAATTCCCTCACTGACCATGTTGAAAAAACGTATATGTTATTCAGCAGGAAACCATCACTTCTTTGTCAGGAGGATGATAGTATGTTTTTTTATCAGTCCTCTGGAATCAGAGATGGTCATTGCACTGATCATGGTCCTTTCAAACTTGTCATTACAATATTGTTGTTATTCTATAAATTATTCTCCTGGCTCTACTAATTTAATTCTTCATTAGTTTCTAAAAATTTTGACAATTGTCCATTTTTATAATATTGATGCTATATTATAAATCATTTTGCTGGTTCTGCTTAATTCATTCTGCATCAGTTTATATAAGTTTTTCCATCTCTTCAAAATCATATTTCTTAATTTCTTACAGAATAGTATTCTATCACATATATGCGTGTGTGTATATATGTATATATATATATATATATACACACACATATGCTACAATTTGTTCAGTTACTCTCAGTTGAGTTTTAATTTCCAGATTTTTGCCACCACAAAAGTCTCTATAAATATTTTTTTTCATATAGTACCTTTTCCTCTTCCTTTGATCTCTTTTGAGTATAGGGCTAGAAGTGGTATAATTGGGTCAAAGGGCATGTACTGTAACTTTTTGCATATAATTTCAAATTACTTTCTGCAATGGTTGTACCCATTCACAAGTCTACCAACAATGTATCAATACACCTGTTTTCCCATAGCCCCTCCAACACTTGTCATTTTCCTTTTTTTTGTCATTACCAATCTGATAAATGTGGATTGGAACCTCAGAATTGTATTAATTTTCATTTCTCTAATTATCAGTGATTTGAAGCGTTTTTGTTAATCTAGAAAAAAAAGTGCATTTATTTGAGCAATAAGCTGTGTCTTCATGTTCTGCTAATATTCTTATGGAGAAGAAACATTTATCCCTTTAGAATCTTAATATTTTCCCAGTTTGCTAAAAAGTTAAATAAGGAAAAACAACAACAACAACAGATTCTTCGTGGTGTGTTTATTTAGTTCTGAATATTTTAAATAGGCAAAGAAGAAAGGGTAAAAGGAGAAATATCCTCGGTATGATGTTAAATGTTAAACAACTGGATCTCTGAAAACAAACACGTATAACACACTTTTAAGTTTAATTTGCATTATAACATTTTCTCCATCACTTTCTTAAGTCTAGACGATCAACAAAAGAATAAACAAAATCCTAATTTGTAGCATTTGCCCATTTTCAAGGTGAAAATGTGAAGCTTTTTAAAAATACAGTTATTGTTAACCTGGGTTTCTGCTCTTGCAAACTACCTGTTCATATCATTTAGATCAATAATGATGAACATTATTGAGGAATTACTCTTATTTTATATAAATTTGAAATCTTTCCTTTCCAAGTTAGAAAGAGATATTACCCATCTTCAAACGAGGGAGGAGGAGAAGGATGATAGTAGACGAGCTGGAGGAGCAGGAAGAAAAGGAGAAAAAGAACAATATCTATTGGCTGTCCTTCAAGAAAAATTCAACACTTTGGCATGACCACCCTCAGAGCAACCTTGAAAAACAAATTATCACTCATGAGATAGACACTACAACCTAAGTTGAAGGTCAGCTTGGTGAGGCTGATACCACTTGCCGTTGGCCTAATTCAATGGCAAGAAGAGAAATCATAGTTGGACCTCACTCAGATTTCAAAAGAAATGCTCTCTCCTGTTTCTTTTCCTTCCTGTTGGATGGTTACTTCTCAATTTCCTGCTCTGGATCTTCATCCAGATCATACCCACTAACTGTGATTATCTCCCAAAGCTCCTCTTCTCCCTCTATACTGTTTCTTATCACCTCCTATGGATCCAATTATCATCTCTTTGCAGATGATTTTTAGTTCTATTTGTCCAGCCCAAACCTCTCTCCAAAGCCCATGTATCAAACTGTCTACTAGATGTCTCAGATTGGATGTCCCATAGACATTTTAAAATCAACATGCTCAAAACTCAGTATCTTTCACCTACACCCTCCCCTCTTCCTAACTTCCCTGCTACCGTCATGAGTACCACCATCGGGGCAGCTAGGTGGTGCAGTGAATAGAGCACGGGCCCTGGAGTCAGGAGGACCTGAATTCAAACTCAGCCTTAGATGCTTAACACTTACTAGCTGTGTGACCTTGGGCAAGTCATTTCACCCCAACTGCCCTGCCTTCCCCCCTACCAAAAAACAAAACAAAACAAAAAAAAAAATAGTACCACCATCCTCCCAGTCACCCAGGCTCAAAAACTAGGTCACTTCCTTAACTCCAAACTCTTTCTCATCACCCCTTGATCACATCTACTCAGTTGTCAGGTCCCGCCTGCTATTTCAACCTTTATAACTTCTCTCATGCATCTCTCTCTCTCTCCTTCTTTTCTTTGACAATGGAGTAGGCCCTCATCACCTCTTGCCTGGGCTATTGTAATAATGTACTTGTAGGTTTCACTGCCTCAAGTCTCTCCTTACTCCAGTTTATCTTCTACTCAGCTATCAAATAGATCATTCTTAAGCATAGCTCTGACCATGTCATTCCCCTATTGAATGTATTCAATAGTGGCTCACTATTACCTTCAGGATTAAATACAAAATCTTCTTTCCAGGATCCTTACACCTTATTCCCCTCCATGTTCTCTTCAATCAAGTGACACTGGTCTTCTTGCTATTTCCTTCACAGGATACTCCATACCTGGCATGCTCTCCTTCCTCATCTCTACTTCCTGCCTTCCTTCAAATCTCAGCTGATGACTCAACTTCAGAAAGAAGTTACAGTCTGCCTTAATCTTAGTGCCTTCCCTCTGGGCTTATCTCTGATTTATTCTGTATACATCATTTCTGTCCATAGATATTCACATATTGTTTCCCCCATTAGACCAAGGTTTCCTCAATAGCAGGGAGGTTGTTTTGTTTTGTTTTTTCATTTCTTTGTTGCTAGAGATGAACAACAATCTTCATTTCTGTGTATCCCCATCCCTTAGTACAGTACCTGACAGACAATAGGTGCTCAATACAGGCTTGTTGACTGACGTATTCAATTTGGATCCAGATATAGCAGAAATCACAACAGATTCATGGGACAATGAGAGTCTAATTACAAACTAAAGAACTCTTGTTTCCTTCATTAATTATTACAGTAGGCAAATAAATTCTTTCCAACTGTCCTGTGTCCCCAGTTGCCATAGGTAAATGAACATACGTTTATCCACTGCAAAAGTGGATACTACTAAACAAACAAACAAACAAATAAAGATTAGGGGCTGCTAGGTGGTATAGTGAATAGAGCACCAGCCCTGGAGTCAGGAGGACCTGAGTTGAAATTCAGCTTCAGACACTTAACACAAAAACTAGCTGTGTGACCTTGGGCAAGTCACTTAACCCCAAATGCCCTCCAAAAAGCAAAAAAAAAAAAGAGGATACTACATTAATAGAACTGGTAGGTAAACTCCAGTGTGTGTGTGTGTCTGTGTATGTGTTAACCATTTGGTTTGAGCCATAAGCTTTATATATTATACATAATAAGTAAGTGTGTGTATGTATATATGTATATATATATATATATATATATATATATACACACACACACATATAAAATCCTATTTTAGTACAACAGTTGAATTCACTGTTCTGAGACAATTTATATGTAATTATATGGAGCAAAGTTACCTAAAGGGCTACAGAAGAAGCTTGATATCCTATGAATGAGAAAGAGTAGGAGACCCAATAGGACCTACAACTGGAAAAAGCTATCAGATCTAGCAAGATGATCAGGATCCACTCATATCTCAAAAATGAATTGGCTTTTTACTGATCAGTGTTCTTACTTAATGATTCGTGATGGGTTATTAAAGAGCATGCCTATGTGTGGTTTTCTTTTTTCAGGGAGGGTATGGCAAGATAGTGGTGGACATAGGCATGAGTTAAAGGATATTCATTCCTGATCTTTGTTTCTAGAACAGAATAAAAGTGGTTTGAGCTTTTTACTATGATAAAGCTAAGTATCTTATTAAAATTGTATGTAGTCTTTTTTAACATTGGCATGTTGTAATTCCTAATACGTTACTTAGCTTACATGCTGAAGGGGGTAGGAGGTGAAGAAGCAAATGATCTGGATTTTAATTGGTTTAATTTATCATAAACTTGCTTTGCAATTACTTATCTTTTAAATAAATGAATTTCAACATGAAAAATAAATGTAACCCTAGTAGATATTGCCGGAAGATAGAATTGACCAGCCAGTACTCAAACCTTTCTATTTCCTCCTTAATCCTTCTCAGGCTTTGCCTCTCTCCTCCATGATGAGTGATTTAGGTTGCATGTGATTCCCCTCTCACCTATTTTATGGAGTTTATATGAGATAAAAAGTTATTAATATAGCCATAATAGATTAGACCTCTCTATCCTTCACCCCTTAGGAAAATTCCTAACATTTGGGCAAAGGTTTGGCTCTCTACCCTAATTTAATTTTGTGTATTTCCAGCTAATCTGTGGCATTCTCTATTCTCATTTTCTCAGTATGGACTAATATATACTACAAGCTTTCACAACTGACCCCAAGTCTCCACATACATGAAGCAAAATCAGGATCCAAGAAACACATAAAATTGTTTTTAAAGTATAAAGGATATATAACATTTGACAGGCATGGGGAAGGGAAAGGAAATTTGGAAAAGAAAAGGAAAATTAGGGAAAGAGTAGAACCTTTGGAACATCTCTCAATCCTTTTAGAGTTAATTACAACTAGCAGCTTCATTCCAAGTACTTTCTTTCAAGATGCATACAGGGACATATTGGTCAACTTTGATCTCTCTTTCCTCTGCTTTAGTTCAGGCCAGCTCAGCTCTTCAAATCCTAATGCAGGGCTGAAGACATCATCACCCCCACTGCCTAACTCATGAAGTTCCAACTCCTTCTTTCTCCTTTCTTTCAGTCTATTCTCTAAAAGGCTTTTACTGTATGGCAGAAACTAGGCATAGACCAACATCTTACACTCTATACCAAGATAAAATCAAAGGGTACACAATTTAGATACAAAGACTGATACTACAGGCAAACTAGGAGAGCAAGGAATAGTTTACCTGTCAGATCTATGGAGAAGGGAAGAATTTATGATCAAACAAGGGATAGAGAACATTATGAAATGCAAAATGGATGGTTTTGATTACATTAAATTGAAGTCTTTGCACAAAGTCAATGCAACTAAGATTAGAAGGGAAGCAGAGAGCTGGGAAACAATTTTTATAGTCTTTATCTCTGATAAAGGCCTCATTTCTAAAATAGAGAACTGAGTCAAATTTATAAGAATAAAAGCCATTTCCCAACTGATAAATGGTCAAAGGATATGAATAGGCACTTTTCAGAGGAAGAAATTAAAGCTGTCTATAGTCATATGAAAAAATGCTCTAAATCACTATTAATGAGATAAATGCAAATCAAAACAACTCTGAGGTACCACATCACACTTATAAGATTGGCTAACATGACAAAACAGGTAAATGAGAAATGTTGGAGAAGATGTGGGAAAACTGGAACACTAATGCATTGTTGGTGGAGTTGTAAACTGATCCAACCAATTTGGACAGCAATTTGGAAGTATGACCAAAGGGTGATAAAACTGTGCATAGCTGTAAGAAATAATGAACAGGCAGACTTCAGAGACACCTAGAAAGACTTATATGAACTCATGGTGAGTGAGGGGAGCAGAAGTATGTGGACTGAGTTTGACAGACTTAGCCCTTCTCAGCAATGCAAGGACCTAAAACAATTCCAAAGAACACATGATGGAAAATGCCAGTCACATCCAGAGAAAGAACTATGGAGTAGGAATGCAGAACAAAGCAGACTATTTCCTTTTGTGTTTTATTCTTTTTTCTTTCTCATGGTTTTTCCCATTTGTTATAAGTCTTTCATGCAATGTGACTAATGTGAAAATGTGTTTAATAGAAATGTATGTGTAGAGCCCATATCAGATTGCAAGCTATATTAGGGAGGGAAGGGGAAAAAATTTAAAACTTATGGAAGTGATTGTTGAAAACTAAAAATAAATAATTTAAAAAATAAACAAAACCAAAAAATTGTGAATACCCCCTTGACCCAGCAATACCTTCTGGTATTGCTATATCCCAAAGAGTCTTCTAAGTCTATATCCCAAAGAGATCATAAAAATGGGAAAAGGACCCACATGTACAAAAATATTTATATTTTTGCGGTGGCAAAGAATTGGAAATTGAGGGAATGCCCACCAATTGAGGAATAGCTGAACAAGTTGTGGTGTGTGAATGTAATGGAATACTATTGTGCTATAAGAAATGATGAGCAGGCAAACTTCAGAAAAATCTGGACTTATATGAACTGATGTTAGGTAAAATGAGCAGAGCCACAAGAACATTGTGCACAGTTACAGCCACATTGTGTGATGACTGGCTTTGATAGACTTTGCTCTTCTCAACAATGCAAGAATATAAGAGAAATCCAAAAGAGTCACCATGGAAAATATCATTCACATCCAGACAAAGAAGTTTGGAGTCTGAATTCAAATGGAAGCATACTATTTGCTCTCATTTTGTTTTGTTTCTTCTTATGTTTCCTCCCATTAGTTCTAATTCTTCTTTACATCATTAACTAATGTGAAAATATGTTTAATATGAATATATAGGTAGAGTCTATATAAGGTTGCACACCATCTTAGGGAGGAGGGAGAGAAAATTTTAAACTCAAAATCTTAAGGAAGTGAATGTTGAAAACCAAAAATAAATTAATTATATATTTTTTAAAAAAGATCTTTGAAGACAGAAAAAAAGACTTTGTATATCTTTTTCAATACTCTTAATTTATAGTTCAACCACTTTCTGGCTCAAACAGTCCAAACTGCTCTCAGAGGAAATCCTTGACCCACTGAACTAAAAATCCCAGTATGCCAGTCATTTCTCAAACATTCATTATATTCAAATCAATAACATCTCTTTCAGTCTAGTTATGAACCCTCATAATTTTGTGGAGAAATATGTCCTAGGTTTAATCATGTTTATCAATCTCTCCTTCCTGTTACCATGACACACAATTGCCTACCCCTCAGCTGCTTTTAAACCCTAATTATCCTACAATCCATAGGTACAATAAGTGAATACATTAGTTTGGAGAAACCAAAAGTTTCATTGAAGGCCATTGGCAACCCCTCCCATCCCTGAGACTCTTGAAGACTTCAGTGATCTTCCAAGAGAAGGCAATAGTAAAGGTGAAGAGTTTAGATATTAATTTTGTTCTTAGCAACAGGGACAGCCACACTCAAGTCTGCAATTACTCCATTGCTCTGCCATAGCACTTTACTACCCCTTCTCAGTATTATCCTTCTAGCTGGTAACAGGAGTATTAGGGGATACCTCTTTCCCCAACTTCTCCCACTTTATTATGCCATTGTCTGTCTTCCTTTTCCTCCTGCCTCAGGAATGAAGAAAGCTTGTCTTCTCATCTCAGCTGATAAGCAATTGACACTGGTCTTCAGTATTCTACAAGTGAAGATTCTTTTTGAAGGGTAGAGGACGGGATGTGAGACTATTTCTTTTCAAGAAAAGGGAATCAATTTCCCCCCTTCTTTCAAAAGCTTCCTTTCTTTTTTTTTTTTTTTTGGTCAATGGAGGGATGGAACAGCAGCAATAGCTCAGGTGAGCTGATGTAGGAAGGAATTCTCCCAGGCATAAGCATTCCAAAGAAACTTTGAAAAAATCCATATTAACTGGATTTTAAAATTTTTACTTTGACATAATGCCTGGAATGCTCCTAATTACAGATTCATTTATATTGGGTAACATTCTCCTTAAAAATGCAAATGTCTCTGGGAAGTCTGAGGGGCTAACATTAATGTGAATTAGGTTCCCTTGTCCTAATATTTACTTGAGATCAACTACATTGAAAAATATGAGTTTAATTAATCAGAGCTCAGAATTTTTAAGGGTAGGGAAGCTTGGGTCGAATGCCACAGCATACAGTTAAAGGAATTTGGGGTCTGGAGAGAAGGGTTGAGCATGTTTTCTCACCTATATTTCACCTCATCTATATTTCTCAAGGAGATATTATATGCTATAGTGGAAAGGATGCTGGACTGGGAATTAAGAAACATGAATTCTAGTCCTAGCTCCATCACTAACTAGCTATGTGATTTTCAATTATGTTCCATTGTTTCTCTGGTTCTCAGTTCTTCATCTGCAAATGTTTCCAAGGTCTCTTTTTTATTTTTGCTCTAACATTCTTCAAATCTATGAGATGTTATTGCGGCAACTTATCTGTGCTTTTTTAGCTCAGCTATTCCTTATAACCTGGATACATAGATTGAAAAGTTTGCAAACTGCAAAATAGATTGCAAATTGGAATACATCTGTTAAGGAAAGTGAACATATTACTTTTGGGGGTTAAGGCACAAATGCAGCTTATGAGAAATTTCTCTTTAAGCAGTCCCTGCATTTCTGGAGAAACCCAAAAGAAGAGAGTTACTTTCCACTGAATATTTGCCTTTTACAAAGGATAAAACTGACTTTTCTGAAACTTTTGGTATAGTACAAAAAATTTTATTAACATTCCTTTCCATTAAATATATACCTAATTATATCCTTTATAATACTTTATAATATTAAGTATTGGGTTTAACGATTTGATTAATCAGAGGCAGAATTAGGAGGGCACAACAGGAAGAAGAAAATGGGTTGAATTGCATTGTTTAACATCAATATTCTTTAATAATGCCAAATGACTATGAATCATAAAATAGCACCACAACTTCTGAAGAATTAAAATTGTAGGTAAAGCGTATAGTACATGAGAGATGCATACCAATGTTAAGCAGACTGCAATATGTTATCAAAGGCGATTTACTTGCAAAAATGGGCACATTGGAAAGAATAGAGTCCAAGAACATATGTTTGAATCCTGGCTCTGTGTGTGTGTGTGTGTGTGTGTGTGTGTGTATGTGTGTGTGTGAGACAGAAAGACATAGAGAGACAGAGCACTGAAGCAAGTCACAATATCTTTGGGGCCTTAGTTTTCTCATGTGTAAAACGAAAGGTTGAACTAGATGAATGTTTAGGTCCCCTTCTGGCTATAACTTTATCATTTAAAAATCTATGATCAAAAAAGGAGATAGATTTGTCATGAAGTGAAAGCAAAGGATAACAAATAGACAAGTGTTGCCTTGATACCCATGAAATGTTGAGACCCAAAAGATCATCTACAAAGGGTTTATGGAAGCACCAGAACAAGAATCACAAGATAAGAAGGCTATTGTCAGATTCTGTCTGAACTGATGGAGGAAGTTGTACTGTTAATGAAATGGGTTCATGGAAGCAGCATGAACCCAGGCAGAACAATGAACATGAGGATAGCTTAAGAAATCAGCTAAAAAACTTAGTTATTTGACTCCAAAGAACTTAGTTTTCATCAACTAGTTGGAATTAGTAACTTCTGCAATAACCCTACTCAGTTGTCCTCCCATCCCCAACAAAATAGAGGATATTCATTCATATCCTAATTCATATAATCAAGGGATTTACATCTCCCTCTTTTACAAATCCTCTGTTTGCTGGACAGAGGATACTGAAGAGAGGGGAAACCAGAAAATATACTGAATTGAAGCAGGGTGGATTTAGAATAGCCAGGAAAAACTGCCTGACTAAAGAAGAAGAGATGTGATTGCTTCGAACTGAGACTGGAAAGTCTCTTTTTTAATAGATTCTTTTTAAGAACATGAAACTTGTGTGTTATGTGTCCTTCTCCCTCACTCTCCCCCTTTAAATCCAGATCTCCGACTTCACTTTTGTAGGAAGCTCGGATCTGATGGCCTCAGCTCTTTAGTAACATATTGTCTTATTTTCCATCTCTTAGGTTTCTTGGTTTCCTTTAGAAGTCTGTTCAAATTCTGTCTCATATAGGAAGCCTTTGGTACCCTCAATCCCCTCCCCTCCCAGCTTCAGGTATTTTCTTTTGAGGTAACTTTGCATCTACCCTGGCTACATTGTATATATACCTGCTTATAGTTACACGTTTTTCTCTTATTAGAATGTAAGCTCTTTTGAGAGCAGTGGCTGGGTTTTCGCCTTTCTCTGTATCCTGGGCTACTAGCACAGCACCTACCTCAGAAAAAGGTGACCTTCAAAACAAACAAACAAACCCTAGGTTCAACTCTCAGGTGTACCTAGGACAAGTCACTTCATCTCTCTGGGTCTCAGTTTCTCCATTTGTAAAAGCAGAGAGTTTGGATTAGAAGATTTCCGAGATCCCTTCCCTGGGAGCCAGGAAGACTTTTTAAAATTCTGGGTTCAAATCTGACCTTAGACACTAGCTGTGCGAGCCTGGACAAGTCACTTGACCACGTTTGCCTCCGTTTCCTCATCTGTAAAAAGGGCTGGAGAAGGAAATGACAAAGCACTCCAGGATCATCGCCAAGAAAACCGCAAATGGGGGTCACAAGAGTCGAACACGACTGAAATGACTGAACATTGAGCAAGGTCTTTCCAGGTCTAAATCTATGATCCTAAATTTCAAAAGTAAGGGTCCAAGAGGAAAAAAACTCTTGAAACTGGGGCCTGAAAAACAGCAGTAACGAGAAGTGCTAAGGTTAAGGTTCTCTCACGGCACTCTCCAGGTAACCCCGTGAAAAAGTGGTGGTAGTATTAGTAAGTGCGCACGCGCAACTCTTTCACTTTCCAGTCGCAGCTCCGCCCCAGCCCACTGATTGTCGTCACTCTTGTTCAATGGGAAGGTCGGAAAGAATGGCGTTCCCGGGAGACCTGCTCTCGCGAGATCTTCCTGTCTTCTCTGCTGCCCGGCCGGGACGCCCAGAGAAGAGCCAGAACTTGGGGCGGGCTGATTGCCCAGCTAAGCCCCGCCTCCTCCTGGGCGCGCGGGCGCGTGGTGGCGGGAATTTCACTTGTTCCGGCCTGACTCCTTGAACCTGAGCTGAGTGGCAGGCTTGGTGCCGGGTGGCCAGGTACTGATTCCCCGCACCTCGCCCCATGCCAAGGGCTGCCAGGTCCTGGCTCCCCTCCCCACCCCGACCCTTGTGCTCTGTGCGGGATAAGCACCCTGGGGAACTGTGCCAAAGAGGTGGGGGTACCCGGCCCGGAAACGCGCAAAGGCCGAGCCTGCCCGCCCGCTTTCTTTTCCCCCTCCTCCTTTTGCTGTCTTCATCCCCGCCTGTCCTACTAGCCTAGGAAGGGGGGAAGGGACGGTATTGGGGCGTCTGCGGCAACCCCCTTCACCACTCGATTTACAGGGAAGAAAACTGAGGTTGCCCTCTAGCTGAACTTGCCCCTGTCACCATCCTAGCCAGTTTAGAAAGTCTCTTGGAAACCCTGCTATCACTTTTCATTCCCGCATTTGAGACCAGCCCGCTTGTGCCGCTTTAAAACAACAGCAACCCGAAACTTATTTCAGGGAACTTGTGTAAGCGATGGATGGCCACCCCGAGGTGTCGTCATACATTACTGAAAGTTTGGAGCTGGAGCTGGAGACGGAATGGTGTAGACCCCCTTGTTTTTCTTGTGCCTCTGATGGAAGGAAAAGTTTTTCTCCTGATTCCCACCTGGCAAGTGGATCTCTGAAGAGGTAAGAGCTGGGGGCGCTGTTCTCCCTCATTTCATTAATGACTGTTGTGAACAGCTAATTGATAAGATTTTATGGGAATATGATATTGACTGGTGTCCAGATTTTGGTCCTGCTCTTGCTATACTTAAGAAACAACTCATAACTCTTAAATCCTGCTCTTGGCTTCTTGGTGAGAGCATCCTCAAGGTGTCAGGACAGTCAAGGTCTGACATTAGGTGGACTTTTCTGAATAGTCTCAGTTTGGTGGTGGAAGGTTTGAGACTCTCTTAGTTGCATATTAATATAGTTGTTAAACTGGAACTTTCTTAGAAGGCTGCTGTGTTTTGGTATAGTTTCCCCTCCTAATTTTTTTCATTCACATATGTGTGTATATATATATTCATATATATTCACATTTATTTTCAAGATGTGTAACTTGAAAATGAATGATTTTTTTAAGAGTATGAAATTTATACATTCACATGAGTTTTGAATTTTAAGGTAATACTTTCACAAAACTATTTACATTGCTCAACATTTTGGTTCTCTTTTGAAATTGCTTTCAGTTTACTTATCAACCCCAAAATTTAACTTGTCGCCTTTGTTAACTTTTTTTCTTTTGAACTTTTATTTTTATCCATTAACAAGTATTTATTTTCTCTCTTTCTCACATCAGCCTCCCCTCTACTGAAAAACAAAACGCTTGTTAAAAAAATGCATTGCCAAGCAAAACAAATTCCCACATTGGTCATGTCCAAAAATACATTTCTTATACTTTATCTTGAATCAGTCACCTCTCTCAGGAGATGGAGTAGCATGCTTCATCATCACTGCATTGATCAGAGTTCTTTTCATTTGCCTTGACAGTGTTGTCTTATAAATTGTTCTCCTGCTTCTGCTCACTTCACTCTTCATCATTTCATACAAGTTTTAGAAGGTTTCTCTGAACCCATCCCTGTCTTCATTTCTTGTAGCACAATAGTATCCTCTTATATTTATATAACCATAATTTGCTAAGCCATTCCCCAACTGACAGGTACCCTTTTAGTTTCCAGTTCACTGTTACTACAAAGAACTGCTATAAATATTTTTGTATGTATAATCCTTTCCTTCTTTCTTTGATCTTTTTTGGGTATAGGTCTATTAGTGGTATCACTGGATCAGAGGATTAGTGAATTTGAGAGCTCAGTTCCAAATTGGTTTCCAGAATGACAGTTTTCCTGCAACCTTTCCAACATTTATCATTTTTTTGTTGTTGTTATCTTTGCCAGAAGTGGAACCTCAGAGTTGCTCTTTATTTTTAGTCTTCTATTAGTGATTTGGATCATTTTTTTTTCATTTAGGGGATAGCTTAGATATATACCCTTGAAAATTGCCTGTTTATGTCCTTTGACCATTTGTCAATTGGAGAATGGCCCTTATTATAAATGTGAATCAGTTCTTTGTATATCTTGGGAATGAGATCTTTAATAGAGAAACTTAATTGCAAAAATGTATTCCTATTTAACTGTTGCCTGTCTAATTTTTGTGATTTGGTTTTGTTTGTGCAAGAACTTTTTAAATTTATGTAAATCAAAATGATCTATTTTAGCCTGCATCCATAGTTTAAAAAAAGTATTTTTTTTCCTTGGGTCTCTATTTTATTTACTATGTTACCTTTTATAGTTGTCATTTATTTATTCTGTTGTGATCTATCATTTTATTCAACAGGCTTTGCTCAGAATGACTTTTATGTAGATTTCAAAGTCAAACATACTTCCTAACAAGACCAAGATTTGCCATCCTTAATTAAGAGAGTGTGTTGTGGGGCAGCCAGGTAGCACAGCGAGTAAGAGCATCAGCCTCAGAGTCAGGATGACCTGGGATCAGAATCCAGGCTCAGACACTTAGCACCCACCCAGAAACACCTGGCTGTGTAACCTTGAGCAAGTTACTTAACCCCAATTGCTTAAAAAAAAAGAAAAAAAAAAGAGTGTGTTGTGACTTAATTCTGTTTTTAAAAGATTACTTCATGGGGACATCTTGCAAATTACTTTCTATGAGATATTCATTGACCTACAGCCCACCACGCTCTACATTATACCTGGGTACTTTTATTAGTTTTGTTACAAGTTTGTGAGGTGAATACTTTGTTGCCTGATACTTTATAAACTTGAGGGGAGGGGTCATGTTTTATTTATTTTTGTCTCCCTGAACCTTGGGTGTGGAAGGTGTATGATAGATGTTTTATTGTCAGTCTGTCAGTCAATCAACTAGCATTTAAGTGCCTACCATGTGCCAATTATTGTGCTAAGCATGAGAGATAGCAAAAAAAAAAAGTCCCTTATTTCAGGGAACTCACTGTGTATTGGGGAGACAACATACATACAGCTACATACAAACAAGATGTGTATAGGATGTTAGGGGTAATCTCAGAGGGAAGACACTAAAATTAAGGAAGACTGGGAAAGGCTTCTTGCAAAATTTAAGACTTTAAATGAGACTTGAAGGAAGCCAGAAGATAGAGAAGGGGAGGGAGAGCATTCCCATGAAGGATAGGCAGTGAAAATGGATTCAAGAGATGGAGTGCTGTGTGCAAGGAACAGAAAGGATGATGTTATTGAGTAAAGTAATTGTTGTTATACATTAAAAAATATTTTGTCATAAAACATGTAGCACAATAATTTTGATTACATACCAAAAGGCTGTGACTGAGTCCCAATGTTCATATTTCAGATTGATGCTTAGCTTGGACCCTTTACCAACCAACTTTGAAGATGATATAGTGGAACTCTTTGGCTTCCAGTGGGTTACTGAGATTGCATTAGTGAATTCTTCTAAAGATCTTTTTTCTTTATGCAGGTATGTTTGTGCGTGTGTGTGTGTGTGTGTGTGTGTGGTGGTGGTGGGGGGGAGTTTCTTTTTAGGAAGTTGGAAGAAGTAGCACTAGTAAGCAGGTAGTGATAAACCTCTTACTTTAGAAGCCAGAAAGTTACTGAATTTCTTTTGAATGTTTTAAAGTAAGAATAAGATGTACAGTAGTCTCATCTGTGAGATCAGTGATCTGTATTACTTATCTTCTACATTTTTCCAACAAAAGTAAATTTGACTGAATCATCTTTTTAATGTGTTTCTTAATAAATTTATTTTTTATGGCCTTTTATATTTGTTTGCTATTTTACAAATTAAGTGACATTGTGTAAATGACTTCATCTGTCCAGGTCTTGATTTTTTTTATCTTCAGAATATGTGATTGTGATTTCTAAATTCCCTTCCTGTAATCATATGACCCTAAATTATCTAAAAGTTTGGGGAAAACTAAAAAAGACACTCTGCTTATCTAAATGTTGAGCCCTTTTGATGACTTGTGGAGCTTAGACTTAAAATTCAAAAATCTCTTCCTGGTTGTGTGAAAAAAAATGTCAAATCTACTTTAATAATTCTTTGAAGTTGTTGAAGACAGTAGAAAGTTCAAGAGAGTGACATCCAAAAGCACATAGTAAGAAAGAATTTCTGATATATGTAAAAGGGAACTGAATAGTCCAATTCTTTTCTGCATATGGGAGATTATTCTAGGAGACCTGGGTTAAGGTTGTTTCTATGGAGCAAAGTGATGGAATGAGAGGATTTTATAGACAGATTGACTGTTGTAGTTATTATAAGGTAAGTAGAACTGAAATGGGAGCTGAGAAGTGTCAAGCTTTGATATCTTAAGTTAGTATGTTTTTTTTGTTTGTTTTGTTTTTTTTGCTTTTTTGGAGCAGGGGAAGGTAGGGCAGTTGGAGTTAAGTGACTTGCCCAAGATCAGATGGCTGGTTTTGTGTTAAGTGTCTGAGGCTGAATTTGAACTGAGATCCTCCTGACTCCAGGCCCGGTGCTCTATTCACTGTGCCACCTAGCTGCCCCAAGTTAGTAGTTCTTTAAGTGGCAGCTTATATGGTAGATAGAAAGCTGAACCCATTCAGGAATATCTGGGTGTTGATCCTTGTAGCAGCAAGCACCCTAGCCATACCCAGGGTGGCTCCCAACACAGGTTCTTAGATCTGCTTTTTTAAAGGAAAGCAACTCAAAATGGGTAAACAATCTTGCTTTAATTAAACATATGTCATTTACCTGGTTCAGGGGAAAAAGGTCAGCACCCCGAACTACAAACAAGTTATAAGCAGACAACAAATACAGAGAAACATCAGCAGACAGGCTTCCAACTGTCTGACTATTACATCTATACCTAGTCAGTTACCAGAGAGGGAAGCACCAACATCTGGTTTTCAAAGCTGGGGAGCTCAGTGGCTGCCCAGAGTCTTGTCTGGTCAAATCATACAACTCTTCTCAAAGTGAGCCCCAAAGCAAAACCCCACATCAGGGTATATATAGCCTTCTCCTGCCTCAGAGAATATCACAACCCTCTTGACCCACTGTCCAATCACAAAGTACCAAGGTGTGGGAGTTCCTGAAAAATAAGCCTCTCTCCACAGGCTCCAGGCTACTACACTCAGCCTATCAGGGGGCAGAGTATATTTTCAAATCAAGGAAGGTTCTCAGTGTCACTTAAGCCCATCAAAGGGCCTAGGGTCAGGGATGATCTTCCCATTCCCATAACAATCATGGCTTCCATACTTAAGTGCTATGTAAACATGGGCAAGTCACATAAATTCTCTTACTTCTTCATCTACAAAGTGGTTATAATAATACCCCTAGAGCCTATTTTAGAGGGTGATTGTTGTGGATCCCAAAGGAGTTAATGTATGAAGAGTATTTGGAAATTTTAAAGAGCTATATTTATATATGTAATAAACTCTTGTTGTTATTATGTGATCAAAAAACGCCAGCCCCCCTTGATATTTCCCTTTTTTGAGTTCTGATTGCATTATTATATATACTGTCCTATTTAGTTCGAGACCTCATTATCAAATGATGTGGAAACTTTGCAGGAATGCATATCACCTGTAACTGCTGAACTGAGAGAGTTGGTTAGTGTACTGAGAAATTGGGTGACTTTAATTCATGGTCATGTAGCCAGTATATAAGAGGAGCAAGACTTGAGCCTATTTCTTCCTGACAGCTGATTTTTTATCCACTATACCTGAGTGCTTCTCACTGTACACTTGTTATTTAAATGTTTTATTGTTTCATTATTTGGTGTGTAAAAGTTTTGTAGGCAAATTCAGAACAAACATGATCTCATATTTAACTCCCTTTTGGCACTAAAATGAAATGATGTTACAGTTTTTTGTACCTTGAATTTTTATTAGAATATCTGAGAAGGCCAGAATGTGAGTTGAAAGAGAAAATTCTTTATCTTATAGAAAAACTTCATTACTTCAGTATCTGAAATTACCCTTTGAGGATCACACACTGCTTGTGTTCTCCAAATACTCAGTAGGCACTCTGAATTTATGAGATATTCATTTAAAATGTTTCAGAAGGAAAATTCTGATATAAACATAAGAGAAACTGTAGTCTGTAGTATTATATTTGGAAATGTGTGCAAGATGGCCTTTCTATCATATAAACTACCTGTACTGACTTTCCTTTTATTTAAAACAGGCAACAAATTTACAAATTAGAAACATTACAGACCACCAGTGATTTGGGTAAGTTTAAAATGTATTTTAAATATAGCAGAAGTCATTACTGTTCAATAATATAGGATTTCTAGATTTTTTTCACATTGTGGTTTTGTTATAATAAAGTAATGGAATTCCCATTCTCAGTTTGGAGAACCAAAAAAAGAAATAGAACTGATAAGTAGTTTCTCTGTTGTGAAAAAGCAAATAAAAAAAGTTTGTTCAACTTAGAGGAAGGAAGCAAGGAAGGGAAGGAGGGGATGTGGGAGGGAATAATTTATTTGGCACCAACAATGGGCCAGGTACTTTACAAATAACTTAACAACTCTGAAAGATAAATATTATTATTATTTCCATTTTAAAGATAGAGGCATGTAGAGCTTAAGTGACTTGCCTAGGGTTAGGCAGCTAGCCAATGTCTGAGACTGAGTTTGGACTCAATCTTTCTGACTCCTGACGTGGTGCTCAATCCACTGCATTAATCTGTCTGCATCTAGGAGATGTTGGAAATGTCATGCACATACTGTCTTAAATCAGTTTTCTTTTTTAATTTTCTCTGGATCTTTTATTTTGGTAGGGGATATAGTTCAGTTTTGAGGAGCAAAAGTAGTTGGGACAATTGATGAGGTAAGGAAGAATAGGGAATAGAAGGGCAAATTATTTAGCCATTGCATAAAATAGTTCTCTTCTACTGTTTCCCATAAAAGCAAATAGCAGAAAAAGTTGGGTCCTTTTTTAAATATAGAATAGACCCTCTTACTACAACTTTACCTCTATACGTCATCATGGAATGTAGTAGGAATCAAAGTTGTCTGAGACCAGACCTGTGGGATGAAAACTCTGGCATGTCTTAGCACATTGGAAAGGTTCAGAATTCAGGGTTTTTTTTGAGCATATTTCTTATTTGGAGACTAGCCTAGCCAAATTTAGAGAGGTACATCTTCAGTTTGGCCTCGGTGCGATTTGTTTTTTAGACACAGTGATTCACAAAAACTTTCCATTAAGATGTAGAAAGGATGTGATTTTCATCATTAGAAGGTGTATCACTGAAGATAATACAAATCATTGAAATGAAGACTGTTTTTTTATTTTATTATTGTCTTTTGATCTTTCTTTGTATTTCTAGTGCTTAGCAGAGTACCTGGCATAGTGTAGGTGCTTTAAAAAATGCTTTATGACTTGTCTTGAAATAGTTAAAAAAAAAAAAGGTAAAAATAATTTTAAAAATTGTTATTTTCATGATTTCACAAATTATTTATTTCATTCAGGTTGGGAGGAAGGCAGTACTGCAAAATTTCTGTATTTAAACATGAATTGTCCATGTTATAGATATACCTACAGTGGGTGGTAGCGATCTTTATATCATAATAATAGAAAGATTCTATAATAACTAAGCACATCAGTTGTTTGCAATTTTTTTTTCTATTTTAAATCAAATAGCTATGAATATGTTCTACAGATAGGCCCTTTTTTCCTCCTTCTCTTGATATTTTAGGATAAGGTCCTTCTTAGCAATGGAATCTAAGTTAAGGGATTTGATCAATTTTCTGATTTGCTTGTTGCTACATTGTGCTTCAAAAGGTGTTTACTAGACTACTTTCCTGTCAGCAGTGTATTAGAACATCCAGTTCCCCGTAGCCCTGTCAATTTGTAGGTTTTTACAATTTTTGCTATTCTAGTATCTGTAATGTGATATCTTAAGGTCATCTAGTTATGGTTTCCTGAGTATTAGAGAATTTGGGCTTTTTATTCATTTCATTATTAATGGCTTATATTTCTTCCTTAGAAAATTGTTCATTCCTTGACAATTGATCTGCTAGGGAGTGTGTCATATAGATGTGTAGCGGCTACTTATTATGGAATTCCAGATCTTCATCAGATGTATTTATTGAAAAAAATTTTCCTCATCAGTATTTTTCTTTTACTTTTAATGGTATTCCTTTTGATTGCAAAACCTCTATCTTTATATAATCCAGCCTATGACTTGGTCTCTAATAATTTATTCCATTTGTTGGAGAAAAATGCTTTTCCTCTTAATGGTGAAGGCATATATTTCTTTTTATTCTAATTTTTTATTATTAAAAAACAGTGATTTCGTACCTCTTTTAAATAGACTCTTGGACCAAGTGATATAATGATCTTATGAACTAAGGGCCTTTTTTGAATTCTGGAAAAATAATAAAGGAATAAGAGAAGAGAAGGACTTAGAGCTAGCTGTTAACTTCAAGCTCTTAAAACTATCTTCTCTACTTGCTACCCATCAAAAATAGTTGCAACAAGAATTATTGCAAATTCTTTGAAACTTCATAAGATCATACATAACTTAAAAGCTGAAAGCAGGGTGGCTAGGTGGCACAGTTAATAGAGCATATTGGCCCTGGAGTCAGGAAGAGGTCCTGAGTCCAAATCCTGCCTCAGACACTTGGGCAAATCACTTAACCGCAATTGTCCTGCCTTCCCCTCTCCAAAAAGCAAAAAAAAAATTTTAAAGCTGAAAGAGAACTGAGAAGCCATTCAGTCAAGCTCTATCATTTTAAATTTGGAGAAACTGAGGCACTGTGAGTTTAAGTAGTTTGCCCAGTGTCACATAGTTTAGTGTGTGCTGGAGTTTGAATTTAATTTAAGGTCTGTTTGTTTCCAAATCCAGTGCCCTATCTGCATGTAATGGTGAACTCTGAGCTCATTGATGTGGCTGATTCCTCCCACAGATGAAAACCCATTCATATCCTGTCATTCTTGGCACTTCTTGTCCATGTCTTCCCAACACAGTGGGATCCTATGTCCAGATCTCTTCCCACTGTATTAGTAGACTGTTATCCCTTGCACTTGTTATATGGCCAGTCCACTCCCCTTCCTTGTGGCTCATCTTTGATTGTTTTCCCTTAACTTTGCTTTTTCTTCTGTTTTTCTTTGATAAGATATTACACATGTCTCTGTTGCTTTTTGTGTATGCGCCCTGCAACTCTTAATTCTTTAGAAGCTGGTGTTTCATGAGTCAGAACCATGCAGCATCACTGGAAGAATATTCAGGATAAAAAGAAGGAACTCTATTTCAAAGAGAGACTTGGGGACCTGACTACAAAGACAACTGATTTATAAATGACTTGCACATCAGTAACTAGTCATTTACTGTTTGCTAAAATTGTATGTGTGTGTGTGTGTGTGTTGTTATATAGTGGTTGCCATGTCCAGGACCTGTTAACCCTCTTCTTGAAGACAGTATTCCTGATGTGTAGACTTGAGGCTTCTTTTTAGTCTAAAAGATTTTGACCTGTCATATTTTTTTAATTTCTGAACTATATTTTCCAGAATGTTTCATTGTGCCCACTTTTTGCATTGAAGCCAGCAAATATTAAAAAGTCATTTTGATTTGATTTAGAGAGTTTTAAGCTCTTCACAGACTTTTTTCCTACCTCCCCAAACTCTGTAATACATGTTAATACTCTACTCTATAATTATTTTTATTAGGGAGTTTTGCAACTGCTTTTCATGGGCACTGCAATGTGTGTTAACCAAGTGTTCCATGAAAAGATATATCTTGTTATTTTTAGGTATAGGATCAACCCAACTTCAGGATTTCTTATCAGTCATTCCTAGGAAAACCAATGCATTATCTTTCCATTTAGTGTCTATTTGCTTTTGTTTTCTGGTTTAATTTATAGTAAGAATATCAACATTAACATGATTTTGACTCTCCGTTTAGTTGTATGTCCACTCTTTGGTCATTGGACAAGGATCTCACATTGAGGAATTTTTTTTTTTTAAAACCCCAAACTGTAATTCTTGTCATTCTCTTTTTTTTTTTTTTTAAGCAATCGGGGGTTAATTAACTTGCTCAAGGTTACATGGCCAGGTGTTTCTGGGTGGATGCTAAGTATCTGAGCCCAGATTCAATCCCCAGGTCATCCCAACACTGGAGCTGGTGCTCTTACTCGCTGAGCCACCTGGCCACCCCTCTCTATTACTTTTTTGACCATTCTGCTTCTGCCGCTGCAGAAATGGAAGGGGACTACAAAAGGCCAAGGGACTTAATGAAACATTAATTGCCAAGTGATTACATACTGGAAATGAGCCTCTCCATTCTTAGGTTGGCTCATTCTTGGGAGCAGGAAGTCTATTTTGAAGCCTTTACAAAATGGTAGCACCTTTGCTGGCATTGGTTACACGTCCCTGTGAGGCATCTTTGTGAAGAGTGTTAGAGTATACAAAACTTTTTACCTACATTATCTCATTTGATCCTCAAAGCAGAGAGGTTAGTAAAATGTATTATTTTCCCCATTTTAAGACAAGGGAACAGAAGCTTAAAGGCAAAATCTCATAGCTAGTAAGTAAGTGAAAGAGAGAGGGCTCAAACCAACTCTTCTAATCCTACTTCTATAAATAGGGTTCTATAAGTGTAAATTTTTTTAGTATCTTTTAAAAAAAATTGTTAATTTTCATTTGTTCAGAATTTACCATATTGTCAAATATCTTCATGCTGGGTATGAAGTTAATGTATAGAAATTCTTGTTCTTGTGATCTTTTAATGAACTATTTATGTAGTTTCATTGACTAATCAATCAGCACAATTTGTAATTTTAAGGAACTTTTCCCCCTTTTAATAAAAATAAATCTTAAAAGTTCATATTGATCATTCACATTATAACAGATGTTGTTGTTTTTCAGTACCTGATCAGTGTTTGTATAACCAGGCAAGTTTTATTTATGTAGACAACATTATTTATGGAGTTAATTTATCTTTCTTATAAAATGAATAAAATGGGAACTCTACAAAACAGTTTGTTTGAATTAAGCAGTAAGACATGACAGGCAGCTCATTTCTGAGTGATTATTGCAGCCTTGGGCATGTTATCAGACTTTGGATTCAGACTTAAAATCATAGATTGTCAGAATTAGAAGGGGACTGACATATCACTGGTCTAACCAGTACCTAAAACAAAAACCCTCCCTGCAACGTCTTTGAATTTGACATTCTGAAAAGTTCAACAAAACCTTAGAAATGCTTTGTTGTATGTCTTAGAGATTATTTGTATAGTTAAATCATGATGTAGGGGGTCGTGCCACACTATAAATCTTTTTTTCTTTAATTTTTGAACATTTTTATTTAAAGTTTTGAGTTCCGACTTCTTTCCCTTCTTTCATCCCTCTCTTCCACCCTTCCTGAGACAGTAAACAGTCAGATAGAGGTTATGCATATGCAGTTATGTAAAACATTTCTGTATTAGTCATTTTATGTAAGAAGACTCAAATGAAAGAATGAAAAATAGCATGTTTCAGTCTGTATTCAATCAATTTCAGTTCTTTATCTGGAGGTGGATAGTATGCTTCATCATTTGTCCTTTGGGATTGTCTTGGATCATTGTATTGCTGAAAATAGCTACTGTGTTTCCCGGATAATAAGACCTGTCCCGAAAATAAGCCCTCCCCTTACTGTGTAAGATTCCTCTAAAATAAGCCCTTCCCCAAAAATAAGCCCTATTGAGATTGCTACTGTAGTGAAGGTGATCCCCTGCGCTACACACTACATTACGGTACCCTCTGTATGCACTGTTCCCCCCCCCCCCCCCGCGAAACACCGCGCTCCCTGCTGCATCCAATCAGAGCTGCAGCAGTGAGCGCGTCATCCTGTTCTTCCCCAGTGATTTGCTTATTGAATAAAGGTACATTTTTTTGTTCACATTTACCTGTTTATTAAAATTGATGTCAATGTTCATTAAAATAAGCCCTCCCCTGAAAATAAGCCCTCTGGTGTTTTTCTGTCCAAAAAAATAATAAGACAGTGTCTTATTATCGGGGAAACACGGTAAGTCATTCACAGTTCTTCATTGAACAGTATTGCTGTTACTGCATACAATGTTCTCCTGGTTCTGTTCACTTCATTATGCATCAGTTCATGTACATGTTTCTAGGTTTTTCTGTGTTGTAAAAGGAATTTGGTAGGACTCCTTTCTTGCCAGTTTTTCCATATATTTTATATAGTATTGGAATTAATTGTTTCTTAAATATTTGGTAGAATTCACTTATGAGTCCATCTGGTCCTGGGAATTTTTTCTTAGCAAGTTCATTGATGACTTGAACACACTTTCTTTTTCTAAGATTGGGTTGTTTTATTTCTTCTATTAATCTGGGTAATTTATATTTTTACTCTCTAAGCCTTAGTTTTCTCATCTATAAAATAGAAATGGGGTGTGTGTGTGTGTGTGTGTATAAACTGTAAAGCATAGGAATTATTAGGCTTTATATTTATGCTTTATGAAATTCATCTGAAAATCCCATCTGGATTAAGTTTTTTTCTTTGGGAGTTCATTTATGGCTTGTTCAGTATACCTTTTTGATGGTATCTGATTTTGTAGTTTGTTAATCTGAGTATTTTTATATTTGTAAATTCATCTATTTCATTCCTTGATATATATTTATATTATAGTTCTTGATGATTTTCAAGTTTTCTAGTTTATTTTAGTTCTGCTGTTTTGTTGATTTTTCTCTTAGTTGCATCCACAGTTAATAAATCCTCTCTTTTGCTCAGTCAGCTAGAATTTATTAAGTGCCTATGTTGTATTGAAGCAAGAATAGTTGTCTTGGATATTGAAGGATATTTAGGCACTGTGGTAGGTGCTGGGGATACATAGACAAATATAAAATAGTTGCTGACTTCAAGGACCTTACATTCTCTTCTATTAACATGTGCAGAGAGAGAAATTTTCCGTTAAGGACAGCATTAGCTGTATCTCCTAAATTTTGTTGACATTATTGTTGACATTTTTTCTGATATTAATCCTTTGATCACTCACTATTTGGGATAACATTTCATTTCCCTTTAAAATTCTTGTTGGTTACTTTATTGATTCCAGTGTTTATTTCTGTTCTATAAAGGATATGTTTCCTCTTTCTAAATATTTAAATTTTACTTATAAGTACTTTATCCCATTTCATAAAGATATGTCAAGGGCTAAAAAATATACTCCTTAATATCCCTGCTTGATTGTCTCCAATAATCTGTGGTAACAAGTTTCTTCAACTTTCTTTTTAGATTAATAATTTTTTTTTCTTTTTAAGTCTTTTTGCAGTCGGGTCAGTTGGCAGTCAGTGTGAGTTTATTAAGGGAATTTAATTAATTAAGCTGATTAAGGGAATATACTAAGCTCTAAGCATACAAAGAAAGGCAAAAATACATTGTCTGTATTCAAGAAAACAGCACTCATGGCAAAGAAAACATTCAAGTAACTATGTAAATACAAGATACATACAGCGCTGATGGACTTAACCTTCAGAGGAGCAAGGGATAGAAGCCTTCTGCAGAAAGCGGGAGTTTGAACCACGTCCTGAAGGAAGCCAGGGAAGGTAGGGGCGAAGGGGGCAAGGGAGAACATTCGAGAAATGCGGAAGTGAAAGTGCACAGAATGGAGAGGCCGAATATCATGCCACAAGAATGGCAAGAGGACACTGTTGCCGAATCTCAAAGAATGTGATAGGGGCAAAGTGTAAAGACTAGAATGGTAGGAAGGGACCAGGTTGTGAAGATCTTGAAAAGCCAAACAGAGGGTTTTGTGGATGATCTGGAGGAAGGTAATAAGAAGCTGTGGAAGTTTATTAAGTGAGAGGGTAATAAGGTCAGACTGGTGTTTTGGGGTTTTTGCTTTTGCAGCTTTATGAAGGATGGATTGGAGAGCTTTGAGACAGGAAAATCCCCCAAAAGGCTATTTCAGTTAGTTTTTACTTTGTCTGTTTAGGTACTATGCTATTTTATGCATATGCATTTAATATTGAAATTACTTCCTTGTCCATGACAATAATATAGCTTTCCTGGTCTGTCTCTCTTATTTTAATTTCATTTTTAAGAAATAATTTTAAGTAAAATTTTTTATCAGTGCCATTTTTGCTCTCCACTGGGTTTCTCCCTCCCCCATAAGACCTTCTCTTGTAACAAAGAAGTATAATTAAGCAAAAGAAATGAGTGTGTTGACCATGTCTGACAATGTGTTGTGCCTCATCTCTCACCTGCATTCCTTCATTTATTTTTGCTGAGAGGAAGTCTGTTTCAACCTTGTTTCTCTTGACAGCATGTATATGTGTATCTGGTATAAAAATGCACACATATATTTATATGTGTGTCTACATATGTATGTATAATTTTTACCATTAGCTTGTCTTGAAATCATTATTGCAACCCTTGCTTTAAGGTATTTTACTAAAATGTAATAAATTCAACTGTAGTTTTTCCTTTTAACTGTATATGAATCCTTATACTTAAAGTGTATTTCTTGTATGCAACACATGGTTGACTTTCATTTTCTAATCCATTCTGACCCATTTCTGTTTTATGGATGAGTTTTATTCCTTGACATTTAAAATTAGAGTTGTTAAGGGTTTTTTTTTCCTCCTTTACTCAGTCTTGTTAATATTGTCTCACTTTTTAAAAAGTCAGCACTAATTATCTGCAGTTTGCTTGGAAAGTTAAAATTCTAGTATCTTCCTTCCTCCCAACTCATAGCCAAATCACTGCATTTATCTCCTCTACTTTTTTTTCCCCAATCTTCCTTAAGTATCTATTTCTTGTTTGGCTTGAGCAGTTCCCTCCCTACTCCTCAAGTCAGATATCCCTCCTTGCTTCCCTACCATAGCCTTGTTTGTAAGTAAGAGTGGTTAAGAAAGCAATACCCTATCCAGTCCTGTAATATAGTCTTCTTTCTACTTCTGTATTTTCTCTCCTCTTTCTGCAAAGTATCTGTTTCTACCCTTACCTTTTTGTATGAGTGACTTTCACTTGAGACATCCTGATTTACAGATACACAGTTTCCCCTTCATCTCACCTTGTTGAGAGCATTTTTCCTGAATATCCTAGACTACTAGTCTTGCTTCAATGACCCATTGAAAGTTAACTGGAGGGAATCTGGTTTTCTTAGTAGGAATTATTGAAAAATATTGTGTTTCCTCCATATAGTAAGTATCTATCATACTCTGGAGGCAATTTATTGTAGCAGATAGAGAACTAGCCTCAGAGTCATTAAGACCTATGTTCTAGTCGTATCTCTGACACATCCCACATGTATGACCCTAGGTAAATGACTTAAACTCCCTTTGGCTCCAGTAACTCTCTAAGACTGAGATGCAGAGAAAATGCAGCTCTTCATTGATGGAGAGTTCTCTGGGTTCTCTTTATACCAATGAAATCAAAGGTCCTGACCAACCCCCCCACCAAAATAACAAACAAACAAATAATTATGCTTGACTTTATAATTAATCCATTTTTCTTTGCTTTTCATCATATCATTTTAACCTTTCATTTCTTTTTTTTTTCTTTTTGGAGGGAGAAGGCAGGGCAGTTGGGGTTAAGTGACTTGCCCAAGGTCACAAGGCTAGCAAGTGTTAAGTGTCTGAGGTCAGATTTGAACTCAGGTCCTCCTGACTCCAGGGCCAGGGCTCTATTCACTGTGCCACCTAGCTGCCCCTCATTTCTTGTTTATGAATGAATTTTGATGATTTGGATTGACATTCTTTGGTATGTGACCCATTTCTGACTGTAGGATTTGGAATCAGAGCACCTTTATTCATAGCCCAGCCTTGCCCCTTGCTAACTGAAACCTTTAGCAAGCCATTTAATTTACGTGGACCTCAGTTTCCTCATATGTAAAATAAAGGACTTATCGTAAATGGCCTGTAATAAGGCTCTAATTCTATGGTCATGATTTTCTCTCCTCTGGTAAACACTGATCTCCTATAGAGGCTTCATGTATTCTCCCAGTTTTGCTACCTTATAGGGGGTTCTGGTGTTTCTTGTTGCATCTCTGCATTTTCCAGTTACTTCGGATCCTTTTTTTGGATGATGTCCACTGTTCATTAAACATTTTCCAGCGTCTGTTCTAAAATGTTGATTTTCTTTTTGAGTTTAGCTTTAAGCGATTCTTTTATGAGGCTTTTCCATCCCTCTGGGGGTTCCTGTGGGTCTTTCATTGTTCTTCCTGGGTTTATAGGTGTAGTTATTGCATTATTACTTCATTCTTCTCCTGGATATTTTTTCCTCTTAATTTTTTACTCCTTAGTATTTGTTCATTATATTTAGAGCCTCTTAAAAAATTTCTCACTCATTTCTTTGGTCTCTGCTGGCTTTCTGTGGGAATTTTATTGTGAGAATGTCTTGCCTTTCCCCTCTTTTTTTCCCCATGGTTTTTCTTTTAATTTATTTGGTATATTTCTTGCTGCTTTATAGAGATAAAGATTTTAGATCTGACCACTCAGATGTTTTGTTGGAAATCTTTTGTGGATAATAACACGGAAGGATCTGTAGCTGAACCTTTTTTTTTTCTTTTTGGAAGGCAGTTGGGGTTAAGTGACTTGCTCAAGGTCACACAGCTAGTTTTGTGTGTTAAGTGTCTTGAGTCTGGATTTGAACTCAGGTTCTCCTGACTCCAGGACCAGTGCTTTCTTTATTCACTGCGCCACCTAGCTGCCCCCTACAGCTGAGTCTTGATGAGTAGGAATAATGAATCCTCTGAAGTGGGGAATTATTTGAATTTCTCACTGCTTATTTACATTGGGCTGGAATGAGTTGCCATAATTTACATAATCATGACTTCAAAAAGTACGAATTAGAATATATGTGACTACTTGTTACTGCTTCAGCAGATTCATTATTCGAACTCATCCAGACCTAGCATAAGCTCACTGGGTTATTGTGAGGGTCAAGTGGGGTAATGTAACTGAAGCACTTGTAGCATTATGTAAATATCAGCGATTATCATGTGTTAGACAATTTTAATTCAAGGTGTGGGGTGTGACTGGAGCAAAGCAGAGATTCAGACAATATGTTTCAGTAGCATTTGAGGAGATAGGGAGCCCTTTCAACTTTGGCTAGGAATGGGGTGGGGTGGGGGCATTGGACACTTTATAAAAGAAGTGCCACAGAGTCAATACTTGAAGGAAAAGAAAGATTTCAACAAGTAGAGATAAGAAAGGAATGTTTCTAGGCTTAGTTGACAGATGGGAAATATTAGCATAACTTTGGAGAATGGATTATACCAGTTTGCATGGCCTTGGACCACTGCAGTGAATAGTGTCAAAGTTTTTCTTTAAGAGGTACTTACAGCTTGCTCAAACACTTGGAGAAATTCTCAGTTGATATCTTATTTTCCCCTGAAACATGATGCTCAGTTCTGCTGGGTAGGTGACTCTTGGTTTTAATCCCAGCTCCTTTGACCTCCGGAATATCATATTCCAAGCCCTTCGATCCTTCAGTGTAGAAGCTGCCAGATCCTGGGTTATCCTGATTGTGTTTCCCACAATATTAAAATTGTTTCTTCCTGGCTGCTTGTAATATTCTCTCCTTAATCTGGGAATTCCGGAACCTGGCTATAATATGGAGTTTTCTTTTTGAGATCTTTTTCAGGAGGTGATCTGTGGATTCTTTCAACCTCTGTTTTGCCCTCTGGTTCTAAAACATCAGGGCAGTTTTCTTTGAGAACTTCCTGGAGGATGATTTCTAGGTTCTTACTTTGATCATGGCTTTCAGGTAGTCCAATAATTTTTAAATGATCTCTCCTGGATCTATTTTCCAGGTTAGTGGTTTTTCCCATGAGATATTTCACCTTGCCTTCTATTCTTTCATTTGTTTGGATCTGTTTAACAGCATCTTGATTTCTCATAGAGTCATTAGCTTCCGTTTGCTCCAATCTAATTCTGAAGCAATGATTCTCACCATTGAGCTTTTGAGATTCTTTTTCCATCTGGCAAATTCGGCTTTTTAAGGCATTCTTCTCCTCATTGCCTTTTTGAGCCTCTTGCCATTTGAGTCAGTCTATTTTTTAAGGTATTATTTTCCTCAGTCAGGCTGTTGACTCTCATTTCGTAATTTTCTTGCATCGTTCTCATTTCTCTTCCCAATTTTTCCTCCACTTCTCTTATCTGCTTCTTAAGGTTCTCTGTGGCCTGTAACCAGCTCATATTTTCCTTTGAAGCTTTTGGTGCAGGAGTTCTGACTTCACTGTCTTTCTCCTGTTCCATGCTTTGCTTCTTTTTGTCCCCAAAATAGGAGTACAAGATGGGGTATTACATGAAGTAAGACTGGGAATATAGATTGAAACAGATTAAAGAAAGCTTTAAGTGTCTGGTCAAGAGGTTTGAATTTTATCTTATTGGTAGCCATTGAAGATTTATGGGGAGAAGGAGGAAGTGATGGTCAAACTTGTGTTTCAGTGGAATTGTGTTTGTTGTGATCTGAAAGATGGAAGTGGGAATACTAGTGGGGCAAAAATTATACTAATCCAAATGAGAGGTGATGAGTGGTTGAACTGGAATGGTATTAGTGTGAATGAAGAAAAGGAGACAGATGTAAGAGGTAATGTAGAAACAGAATCCATAGGACTGGGGAACAATTGCATGTAGGATGGTGGATGAGGGAAAGAAAAGAGTCCTGCAATGTTAATAGAATTCAAGATCTTTCTTCCTGTTAATAGGCCTCATGTGGAACCCATTAAGGGAAGCTTGATTAGGAGAGGCTTGCTTGTAGGAAGGCTTCCACATCTTTTGCTAATTTCTAATTAGACACTGAGTCTAGAGGGTTGTGATGCCTTCTGGCTCTGAGAAGTTTATATATATATTCTGAGTTGGTATTTTACTTTGGGGGCTCAATTATGAGAAGGATCTTATAATTCCCTGTTGGAGATTCTGAGTGGCCCTATGTTTAGAGCTCCCTGACTGCTCAGATGTAAAGGCTCTCTTTATCCAGGGTTGTATGTAAAGTTTATATTTGATTCAGGCAGTCAGAGCCCTGCCTGTCTGTTGGTCTTTATTTTTCTGCTTATATATACTCTGTATTTTCTGTTTCTATTTTCTCTGAAGTTCAGGGTGCTGACTTTTCCCCTGAACTAGTGAATATAATTTAAAAAGATTGTTTACCTGTTAAACAGCATTATTTCCTAGTAAAGCAGATCTAAGAACCTGTGCTAGCAACCATCCTGGGTATGCCAGTGTGGCCCAAGATCACTCATTAAATTTATAGCTAGTTAGGGAACTTAGAGGCCAACAAGTCTAATCTCATCATTTTATAGATGAAGAAACAGACCTAGACAAGTTAAGTGATGTGCCAAGGTCACATATGTGGCAGAACTAGAATTTGAATCCAGCTTCCTGACTCCAAATTCAGCCTTCTGTCCACTGTACCAAGTTGACCCTGAGGTTTTGAACCTCAGTGACTAGGAGAAGGTAGTACCATAAATAGAAATAAGAAAATTAGAGTGAAAGAATGGTTTATGGGGAAAATAAGTTATTTTGCTTTACCTAAAATTTAAGGGAAAGTATCTTATAATTGACTGCCTTGACCATTAATGAACCCCACTATGGCTATCCAAGTTTGGAATAGGTCTATATCCTTATATTTTTCACCATGATATATTAGCTCCCAAAAGATAATTATTAAGTTCATGCAATTGTATAAATTGAGTCATTGGAATAAAATTACTCAGTGACTGCTACCAAATACAACAATTATTGTTTTAGTATAGATATTACTAAGTTATTTCTAACATTATTAATGAGTAGCCTTAGGTACTGCTGCTCTTAGGTTTAGATAAAATAACATTTGTATAGAGGAAGATGCTTGTCTTCCCATTTGCTCTCTCTGGAGAGCTAGCATCCTGTGCTAAGTTATTTAAGTTAAGAATGGAGTGGGAGATCACAACTCTGTTTTATAGTTTTTAGAATGAGAATTTCACCTCTCTTTGCATTCTCTAATTCTGGCAGGTGTGTTATAAAGCAGGCTTTGAAAAGAGTCTTAATAGCCTAGAAGCTATACCGAGATTATTCAGTTTGGTCCATAGATGGTTCTTGTCTGTGGAATCAAAGACTGAGGAGAAATCAATCAGCACTACTTAAAAGTCTTATGTCTTAATGTAGTTTTGTTTGCTATTTTGTGAAATTAAACTATCACTGTTGTTGGGAGTGTGATGATTATACTCAAAAACTTGCTTATTTTATGTGAAAAATGTTAGATTAAGAGACCAGTCCTTGGGGCATCTAGGTGGCGCAGTGAGTAAAGCGCCGGCCCTGGAGTCAGGAGGACCTGAGTTCAGTTACGGGCCTCAGACACTTCACACACACACACACACACACACACACACACACACACACACACACAC
>NW_027187391.1:59060289-59117099 GCF_028583685.1 Petaurus breviceps papuanus
CACACACACACACACACACACACACACACACACACACACACACACACACAAACAAACAACTAGCCGTGTAACCTTGGGCAAGTTACTTAACCCCGATTGCCTTCCAAAAGGCAAGAAAAAAAAAGAGAGAGAGAGAGACCAATCCTTTTTGTGTTGATGAATGTTTTCCATTGTTAAAATAGGGTAGATTATAGTTTGAGTCCATTCCAGTGGAACTTGTTGCTAGCAGGGGGTTGGGAGGTATGGAGAAGAAAGGGAATAAACATAGTGTTTACTATTTGCTATGCTTCATGTTTACAAATATTATCTCATTCGATCTTCACCACAGCTCTGCTAGATAGTTGCTGTTACAATTATCTCCATTTTAAAGTTGAGAAAATGGAGGGAAATGGAGGTTAAATGACTTGTCCAGGGTCACACAGCTAGTGACTATAAGTGTGTTAGGCAGGGTTTAAATTAATTTCTTCCTGACTCCAGGCCCAGCACTCTTTCTCAAGGAGTGAAGCAAGAATTGCTTCTCTTTAATCTCTGTACCCCAGTGCCTAAGACAATATTTGGTTTGTAGTAGGCTCTTAACAAATACTGGTTGATTGATCGGAATAGCCTCAGTAGACTAAGGACAGCACATCCCAAGTTAGGTAATCTAACCTTTTAGAAGAACTGGATTGGATTTTGGAGTGTGAGTGGCAAAATCCCAAATTTCAGTTATTGATATCTTAAGTTAACACTTTTATTTTTTTAATCAGTCTAGGGGAAAGAATCATTCTCAACCTAGCCACATTTGTAGTGAACAGGACAAACTCCTGGGTCTAGGTTGAATTTTAATTATTTCCGTGACAAAATCCGATTCCCTATCCTACCTGAGAAAACCAAATTGGAACCCCTAGACTGCTGATTTATGTGAGGTCACCATTGGGTACTGGGATCTTGCCTATTATGAGAGTTGTATGGGAAAAGCATGGCTGAAGCTCTTCTGAATGAATTAGGATTGTCCTGTCTCCCCCATCCAGTTGTTTCAAAGAAAACCATCTAGTTAGGCTCTAAGAGGGGAAATGCTACCGATTTCTAAATGTGTAGGTTTTCTATAATGTGGCTACTTTGTTCAGTGGAATAATTCTGATTCCAGTCAGTCAACAAACATTTATTAACTACTAAGTATGTGCCAGGTACTGTTCTAAGTTCGGGGGAAAAAAACTTAAAGACAAAACAAACCAACCCAGAACTTACTACCTAATGGAGGAGATAACATGCAAGTAACTAGGTATATATAAGATGTATACAGAGTAGATGAAGGTAATCTAAAAGGAGAAAACATTGGCCATTGTGGGACAGGTCTTTAGAAGGTGGGATTTAAGCTGAATCTTGAAGGAGGCCAAGAAAATGGAGGTGAGGAGACAGAAAACTACAGGCTTGGGGGGCCAGAAAATGAACCTGGTGTTTGAGGAACTTCAGGTAGGCCAGTGTCACTGGGTTGCAAAGTAAGTGTAGTAAAGTAAGTTGTCAGAAGACAACATAGGAAGGGAACAAGTTGTGAGAAATGTTAAATGCCAGGACTATATTGATCCTGAACTTATCTGAGTTCACTGAATGTGGGGAGGAGGGAGGGAGTGTAAGAAACACCATGATACCTGTTCTTTCGAATAACTTTTGAAGTTAATAATGTCTTTTTTATTTACAGGCCAGGCATCAGCTTTACACTCTGAAGCAAACGATATTAGGCATCAATGTGTTATGTTTCTTCATTACGTGAAAGTTTTCATCTTTAGGTAGGATGTCAGATTCATTTTTTAAAATTTTGTGGCCCAACATGTATGTGTGATTGATATATGTTGAATAACAATATCTTATGGGTTTCCAGGTACCTGAGAATACATGAGACAGAGATTGATGTTCCAGTTCACCCATATGAGGTTTTGGAGGCCCAGCTTCCCTCAATATTAGTTGAAGAACTTCATGGATTGATCTTGTACACTGGCCGTCTGTCTGACCACCCCAGTGTTACCCCAGGAGCATTTGTAGTACAGAACCAAATAAAGGTTTGCCTTGTTTTGTTCATTGTTAAAATATAGTTTTCACAGGAAATTTAAAAAAAATGAATTTTACAAAATAACTATGGCAACATTGTCAGGTTACTCTTCCCACATGGAAGAACAATCATTGAATCATAGAAGTCAGCATCCCTTTTTATGTATTAGCAAACAACAGTGGAAGCTGAGCAAAATCAATTAAAAATACACACATACATTTGTTTTTTAAAGCTTCTATTGACTTCCTTTTAGGGAGTTTAGGTAAAGGCCAGGAGAACCTAAGGAACTTTCTCATTTTACTGTGGGAAGGTTTATAGACTTCATTAGCAGAAAAGGTATTTGCATACATAAGTCTCTCAGCTATGATTTTTGTGAACCTTTTCTAGAGTGTGATTGAGGTTTTTTTTCTAATGTGCTTTTAATCACTGTCTTCATTCCTATTGGGGGTAAAAATAATACTTTTATGTTGTATTATTTTTGTTCTTGTTGTTAATTGGTAGTGTCATACTACCCTCCATAAGCTTGAATCTTCTGTATGCAAATCAGAATTTACACAAATAACAGATTTGAAAAATATAGATTTTCCTGAATATATCTTATAGAAAGGGAAGTAGGCATTACTATAAAATGCTAGGACTGTTATAATTTGTTTTATTGC
Organism: Petaurus breviceps papuanus; assembly: GCF_028583685.1. Taxonomy (NCBI): domain Eukaryota; kingdom Metazoa; phylum Chordata; class Mammalia; order Diprotodontia; family Petauridae; genus Petaurus; species Petaurus breviceps. The sequence continues at coordinate 59,062,975 of NW_027187391.1, forward strand.
TTCTAAAACCTTTAAGAAAATTAAAATAAAATTCAGTCTAGAGATCATATGGTCTGATCATTTACCTACCTTCATGTAGGTAAGGTATCAGTATGTCTAATAGCATTCACTGTAATCTCATAAGGAAGTAAAATTCCACAAATGTTTACTGTAGACCTCTGTTTTGCCTGTCAGTTTGGAAGATAGAAAGAAAAAAATTGACACCTCTTCTCATGGAGCTTATAATGTAGTAGTTGTGACAAGATATGGATATAAGAGTGACATAAATTAAACCATAAGTACATAAAAAGTATTAAGGACAAAGAGGGAGAGATTACTTCCAGATTGGGGGTTGCTATCTTTTCTGCCCTTGTCTCTTCCTCTCTTTTCTTCTCTTTCCTCTTGCATTCCCCCACCCCTCCCAAATTCCCATAGAATACACTGAACTTATTTTTTTTTCCCCCACATGTAAACTTATATCACTAAAAATAAAGACCCAGGAGAATATGTATTTTAAACTAGCAATAGCAAAAAATGGAAATAAATATAAAGTCATGTAAATGATCATATGCGACCACCTGTTCTTGATCTTTTTGGAATGGAATGGTACTGGATTTGTGATTGCATTGATACTGAGAATTTCTTATGCGGAAACCTCTATCATCGTCATCAGTACAGACCAACACCTTCTCTGCAACGTAACACTTTGGTGGAGTGATATGTCAAGCTTCAGGCTTGGAGTCAAGAAGACTTGAGTTCAAATTTGACCTCAGATACCTAGTAGCTGTGTGACCCTGGGCAAGTCACTTAATCTCTGTTTGCCTCAGTTTCCTCAATTGTAAAATGGGGATTTTGTACTCTGTGTCATAAAATGCACTTCCCTTGCAAGGTTATTTTGAGGACCAATGAGTTGAGGGTAAAAAGCTTAATACAGTGCCTGGCACCTAGTAAATGCTTAATAATTACTTATTTCCTTCTTTCTTAAATAGTTGTCTTGAGTACTAAGAGTTTAAGTGATTTGCTTAGGGCTATACATCCTAGGGGTGGGACTTGAACCCAGCTCTTCCTCACTCTGAAGCTACTCTATGTACTGTGCCACATGGACTCTTGATTGTATTATGTAGGCAAATTTAAGATAGTTTGACTTGAAAGTCAACAGAATAAAGCTCCCCTTCAACTACAGGAGGTCTTTTCTGTTTTCTCCTGTTGAAACACTCTTCCATCACAGAAACTGATTTGAATATTTTCTATATGTGAATATACTAGTATAAACATGTCATTACTTCCTCCTCCCAGTAGAATGAGGGCAGGGTCTGTTTCATTTTTTTCTTAATATCCCCAGTGCTCAGGACAGTGTCAGTCACATATTGGTGTTTGATAAAAGCTTGTTGAATTGAATTGGATTTGAAAAAAAGATGAATATGAGAAAAGTTTTGTTTTTGTTTTTTGCTTTTTGGAGAGCAGTTGGGGTTAAGTGACTTGCCCAAGCTCACACGGCTAGTTTTTGTGTTAAGTGTCTGAGGTCAGATTTGAACTCAGGTCCTCCTGACTCCAGGGTCGGTGCTCTATTTACTGTACCACCTATCCACCCCGAGATAACTTTTTTTTAAGAGCAAAATGCCAGTCCTCAAGACATGACCTCACTACTTAAGGAGCAAAGAACATTGTTTAAAGGAAAAAAAGGAAGCACCCATAATATGCCATTTGGGGATATGATCACATAGTCACATGAACCAGCAAAAAGTGCCAGTATTATCAGTTAGATTTTTTTTTAATAACGCATTGGGGAATGTAACTATTTTTATTGTGGTGTTAACAACCCAAGTGTAGATTTTGAATTTCACACTAGTGAAAAGTCTTGACAAGACGAGGGTATCTTAATATCAAATTAATGCTTTCCTCATAAAAATAGTGGCTCATAGAAGTGTTTAAAATCATAAAATGACACTTAAGAAACCTGATAACAGTTTGCTTTCTTACTTCACCTAGAAAAGTTCTAAAATAAGAATAATGAAAATTAATGTGATTTTTTGAAGGGATTGCTGATTTGCACCTTGACTGAAACCAAAAAGTTGGAAGTAACTTTAAGTAAATTCGTCAATTGCCTTCCAATGCTTTTAGTTAGTTCTACCTTAAACCAATCTACTAAGGTGAGAATATATCCTCACTTCAAATCTTTACATAACTGTTCTACTGATAAATGAGACAAAAGATTTGTCTGCGTTTCAGAACTGTAGTCAGTTAATTGGTCTTCACCCATGTGTGCAAAGAAAAATATAGTTACTTGCTGTATAACACCTATGAAAGTATTGGAGGGTCTCAATCATAGTTGATAATTCTTTCTCTGAATGTCTTTCACAGCTCTTTCCGCCATCATGGCATCTAATACATCTTCGTTTAGATATCCATTGGCTAGTACTGGAAATTCTTCAAATTCTAGATGAAAAAGCATCAAGTAAGTTCAAGGAGTGCCAATGTGTGTCTTCCCTTTCCATCAATTTCTTTTTATTCCTTCTTCTGAATGTCTTGCTGAATTATGTATATTTGGTGAACTTTGCTTTTGGTTCTTTGTAAGGGAAAACTAGAAATTCCAACCAACATCATATTAGCATTAAATTAATATTTAATAATATTTAGTGTCTGCTTAATTCTAGGTCCTGATTTTTACAATACTTCAAAAATATTTGATTTTTTTGTTGTGGGTGCTTCCATTGATGTATTGAAATGCTTCTAGAACTTGATATTTGATATTCAGGTTGCTATACCTGAAAAAGTCATCATCCTACTGCCAATCTAGTGTCTTAATTAAATTGGTTCTTGGCTGATGAGTGCAAAGCCCTGTGCTTCTAGGCCTGTCATTATAGGGAGCTTCCTTGCTTTGGGAGGACCTGCCAAAGCTGACCCCAGCCTTCAAGAACCTGAATATACCTTCACACTGACATGAGGTATTGGACTAAGAATTCAATTGACAAATTACCACAGCACTTTGAAAAAGCATTTTTTTCTGTTACTTGAGAAGTCAACCCATTTTTTTTCTTCTACATGAAACATAGGTCTCCAAATAATTCCTTTTAGCTATAGTGGAATGGGCTGAATTTGAGAAGATGTGCATGTTTTGATAATCCCCACTCCCTCCCAACCTGTTTTGTCCTTACTTGGACCTTTACTGTCTCCACACTTCCATGTTCTCAGACACCAGAAAACCAAATCCATCATAGCAACAAAGAAATCTGTACACAGTAATATTACAGAGAGCAACACCATCCCAAAACCTTCCCACAAACAGTCACAAGCCTAGCTGTCTGCTTGCCGGTGTCCTCTCTCTCCCCCAGTTCTAACTGTTCTCACTCCCAGCCTCCTCTGGGCTTTACTCCATCAGTTCAATAAACTCCTCCCATCACAGGCTCCATGTGATTACATTTGGCCTTTATAAGGGCCAGGGAAGATCTTCAAATTCCCATTGCCATTACAGTATCTTTTAATTTCATGATTGTAGTTGCCATCTACAGTGATCTTTGAACCCAAGAATGTAAAATCTGAAACTGTTTCAATTTTTTCTCCCTTTATTTGCTAGGAAGTGATGAGACCAGTTGCTGTAATCTTAGGGTTTTTTTTTTAATATTAAACTTCAAAGTCAGCTTTTGCACTCTCCTCTTTCACCCTTATCAAGGAACTTCTTAATTCTTTACTTTCTGCCATCAGAGTGGTATTATCTATATATCTGAGTTTGTTAATATTTCTTGGCATCTTTAATTTTTGGCTTTTATTTTGTCCAGACTGGAATTTTGCATGACATACCCTGCATATAAGTTAAATGAATAAGGTGACAGTAGATATTCTTCTTGTATTCCTTTCCCAATCTTAAACCAATAAGTTGTTACATTTGATTCAAACTGTTGCTTCTTTTTTTTTTTTATTTTTGGAGGGAGGAAGGTAGGACAGTTGGAATGAAGTGACTTGCCCAAGATCACAGGGCTAGTTTTGTGTGTATGTGTGTTTTAAGTATCTGAGGCTGGATTTGAACTCAGGTCCTCCTGACTCCTGGTGCGCTATTCACTGCGCCACTTAGCCGCCCCCAAACTGTTGCTTCTTGACCTTCATACAGGTTCCTCAGGACACAAGTAAAATGATCTGGTGTTACCATATATTTGGAGCTTGCCACAGTTATATTGTGATCCACATAGTCACAGACTTTAGTATAGTCGATGAAGCAAAAGTAGATGTTCTCTGAAATTTCCTTACTTTCTCCATAATCCAGTGAAGATTGGTCTCTATAGTTCCTCTGCCTCTTTGAAAACCAGCCTTCTCTTCTGTAATTCTCAGTTCACATATTGCAGAATCCTTTGCATAACCTGCTGGCATGTGAAATGAGTACAGTTGTTCAGTATTGAACATCCTTTTACATTGCCCTTCTTTAGGACTGGAGTATAAAATGATCTTATCCAGTCCAGTGGCCACGGTTGAGTTGTCCAAATTTACTGGCATATTTAGTGAAGTACTTTAACAACATAATCTTTTAGGATTTTAAATAGCTCATCTGGACTTCTGTCACCTTCATTAGCCTTATCCTTAGCAATGCTTCCTAAGGTCCACTTGACTTCATTCTCCAGGATGTCTGACTGTAGATCAGTATCCACACCATTGTAGTTATAGGCAATGTTAAGATCTTTTTTATTTTTCTGTATATTCTTGCCACCTTCTTAATCTCTTCTACTTCTGTTAAATCCCTACCATTTTTTTCTCTTTTATCATGCTTTTTTTGCAGAAATGTTCCCTTGATAACTCTAATCTTCTTGAAGAGATCTCTTGTCTTTTCCATTCTGTTATTTTCTTCTATTCACATTGCTCATTTAAGAAAATCTTCTTATTTCTCCTTGCTATTCTCTGGAATTCTGCATTCAGTTGGGTATATCTTTCCCTCTTTCTTTTACTTTTTGTTTTCCTCCTATCAGCTATTTATAAATCCTCATCAAACAACCATTTTTCTTGTTGCTCTTCTTTTTTGGGGGGAATAGTTTTTGTTGCTGCCTCCTGTACAACATTATGAACTGTCCATAGTTTTTCAAGTGTTCTGTTAGATCCATTCTCTTATATCTATTCATCACCTCTACTTCATATCCATAAGTGATGTTATTTAGATCATACTATTCAGTCTGATGGTTTTCCCTACTTTCTTCAATTTAAATTTTACAATAAGCTCTTGATCTGTTTGAGCCACAATCAACTGCAGGTCTTGTTTTAACTGACTATGTAGAGCTTCTTCACCTTTGGTTGCAAAACATGTAATCAATCTGATTTAGATATGGACCATCTGGTTATGTCCCTATGTAGAATTGCCTTTTGGGTTGTTGAAAAAGGAAGTTTCCTATGACCAACAAGTTGCTTTGACAAAACTATTAGTCTCTGCCCTGCTTCATTTTGTATTCCAAAGCCAAACTTGCCTGTTATTCTAATTATCTTTTGATTTCCTACTTTGGCATTCCAGTACCTATGATGAATGTGACATCTTTCTTTTGGTATTATTTCTGTGTTATAGCTCTTCATAGAATTGAACAGTTTTAGCCTCTTCAGCATCAGTGGTTGGAGCATTGACTTGTATCATGGTGATGTCATTTGTGTCTATTTCTTTTCAATTTGCTTTTATTTCTGTGACTCAGCTTGTGGTCAGTGTCCATTTTTGAGGACCAAAATATCACTATGTTAGAGTCAAGTTACAGTGTGTTGTCCAACTGTGACTGATCAGACCAATACAAGCTCGGAATGTTCTGCTGCAGGTTGGGCACAAAAAGCCCATGTGAACATTTTCTTACACCTTACTTCCTCTGTGTACTCGGTGATCAAGGGAGATTGGCTTCCTTCCTGTTCCTCATGTAAGACATTCCGTTTCCCAGGTTGAGCATTTTCACTGACTGTCTTTCGTGCCTGAAATTCTTTCTAATCTCCATGTTTCAGCTTCCCTGACTTCAAGTCCCAGCTAAAATCCTACCTTAATACTGTCCTTCCTTTTATTGATTATCACCAGTCTTTTTTTTTTTTTAAGATTTTTCTTTTTGCTTTTTGGAGGGGGGAAGGTAGGGCAATTGGGGTTAAGTGACTTGCCCAAGGTCACATGGCTAGAGTTGTATTAAGTATCTGAGGCCAGATTTGAACTCAGGTCCTTCTGACTGCAGGGCAGGTGCTCTATTCACTGCACCACCTTCTCACCCTTCTTAAAAGAGGCAATAAGGTAGCACAGTGGATAGAATGCTTGGATCTAGAGTCAATAAGACTTGAGCCTCAAATACTTACCAGCTTTGTTAAGTAACTTAACTTTCAGTTTCTTTTGAAAAATGGGGATAATCATGTACCTACCTCCAGAGGTAGTTGTGAAGATAAAAATGAGATAATATTTATAAAGTACTTTGTAACCTTTAAACTTATGTAAATACTGGCTATGATGATTGTTTTTATTCATTATTACTATTAATCTCGCCTATATCTTGTTTGTACATAGCTCTTGACATGTTGTCTTTCCCATTAGTCCACGAGCTCCTTGGAATGGGGACTGTCTTTTGCCTTTCTTTGTATACCTAAAGCTTAACACAGTTATCTCAACTCTATTAGGAACTTAATAAATGTTTGTTGACCTACAGACTGGTTGAAGCCCTTTTAATTATTACCAAATATTTTAGGTAAATGTATTAAAGAATATAGGAAAACCTGTTAATTTGCAAACAACATGAAAGAGCTTTTAGTAATGCTTATCAGTAATGGTGACAAGGAATGTAACATCAAACTGTATCTTTCTTTGTAAAACCAAAATAGTATTTGCAAGGAACAGCTAATGGGAGTGAATATTGTCACTCTTTTCTGTTCATGAAATTTTTTAGGACCAAGATATAGTATACATTTTGAAAAGATTTTCTTTTTTTTTTTTAATTTTCTAGAACAAGTTGTGTATAGTTATCAATTAATGAATATGGTTGGTGAAAATCTGACCAGCGTCAGCCTGTTTAAAGAGCATTGTGAAAATCTGCTTTGTGACCTGATCTGTTTATCAATCAACAGGTATGCCAAGGTAATGGTATATGAGTTTCTTTCATCCTTTTGACTGTCCAGAATTGTTTTTTGATTTACTATATATGTGTTGCTTACATTTACAGGGAGAAACTCAGTGCAAAATATTTAATTTGTCAATATTGCAAATCCCATGATGTTTATTTAAGTACCTCCTGACAGTTTAATGGGAAAAATATACATATATATTTAAGACCAAGGGTCCTAGACTCGGAATGAAGCTTAATGCTACTAATTAAAACAAAAAGATCTTCCAGTTCCCCAAAGGCAAAATAGAATGCCTGTGGTCTTATTAGGGAGTTAACTGGACAGTTATATGAAAGGTTAAAAGGTAATTTTTCATTTAGTACTTTACAACAGTCCTTCATCAAGATAATTCTTCATGAATGTTAAATGTTTTTCTCTTGGTAGGTGGTAAGAATAGTAGATTTTTTAAAAAGCTCCCCTCCACTTCCCTTCTCTTTTTCTTTCTCTCTCACCCCCCTTAACAACCCTTCCCTTAACTACTTTTTACTCAACTTTCTAGATCTCTGGAGTCTATAAACTGCTGGCCAATAATGACCCTGAACAACAATAAAACCGACATGTTATTTAATGGAATACCTTAAAGTATCAAAACATCTAAGGTTTTGCGATTGTCACTAATGTTGAAATAAGTGAGTGTAGCCCTATAATGATGTGTTCCTACACTGCTATCTAGTGATGAGATAAGTGAGAAGCAGTTGAACAAAGATAGCTGACCAGCTTTGAGAGCTTTGGCTTGATTTATAAAAAAAGTCTGGGGTCACAAGAGAGATCATTCATTTTACAGTATTACAGATTTTTTTTCTTCATTCAGTAGATCAGTAAAGTTTAATGGCCTTGATTGTTTTCATATTTCAGTCGGTGGTTAAAAAGAACTATGTTCGATTGACTTAATTTCAGGAGATGGAAAGGTCTTGGGTCTCAGATTTATAGATTACTATCACTTAATTTTAAAGAACACAGATGAGATCATCACAGACCCACGAAGGTATTGAAGGTTGCTTAACTTTAAATCTCATACATTTAGATGACATACATTTAGATCTAAGCTTTGAACAGATCAGGAATTTATTGCCCTTTCTTAGTTGTTTTTTTAAAAATATATTTAGGGTCTTTTATGTCTGTGGTTAAGCTTTTACTCAGAGCCTATAAGCATTACCCACATGTGTTCTTTTAAGGGTAATATACACGAATACATTCATGCTTATAATTGAAATAATTCATGCTGTAATTAAATAGAGAACAGTAATGTAAACCGCACAATTAAAATACCTACTATCCATCATGTTAAAGGAATGTCTGCCTCCTATTGATTTACAGAAATACAGACTTATGAAATATTGGAAGTTTAATTATTCTTCCTACAAAAATATATGTGTTCTGCATACTTGTGCACCACTCACAGCCATTAGAGATATTTTTATGTTGCAAAAATGTTGCATAATTTGGAAATTATTGTGTCATTACAAACTGCAAATAATATAAAAAGTTTGTCTTTTACTATTAGATAATGAATTCGAATCCTTCCCATCTATCCCATTCTTTTCATTAAAAGTTCCTTTTCATTCTGGTAGATTGAATAAAAATAAATATGAGGCAGATTTGATAAAAACTTGACAGTAATGCACACTTGATCTATGGTTATATAATTATTTTTGCTGTGTATTGGAGATTTCTTTTAGAAGTTATAATGGATCATTTTGCTTAAGAGCATTCTATAATTGGGCACAAATTTTAAAAGTTATCAAAGGAAGCATGGTATAGTCAGGGAGCTGGCCTTGGAGACAAGTTTCTCTGATTCCGTTTATTAGCACAGTGTCTGGCACATACTAGGCTCTTACTAAATGTTTATTAATTTCAATTGAATTGATACCAAGTCCTGCCTCTTACATATAATGGCTGTGATTCAGGCCAAGTCATTTAACCTAGTAGTTGCCTCAGGCGACTCAGTAAAACTACAAGTGACTGAGAAGGTATGGAACTGCATTGGCAGGAGTGTCTTCTTCGCAGAGTTCCTTATACCTGTGAAACCACTATCCTATTCCCTATTCCTATCCAAGCAAATTGCAGAGTGGAGAGAAGATAATTTCTTTAAAATTAGTAGGAGAAAATAAGTCCTACTTCTGTGTTGTTGATTGCTTTTTTTTCTATTTCCTTTCTTAGGTTAGGCCCTCTGAAGCTTTAACAAGTCACCACTGTCCCTGCTTGTGCATCAAAGAATTATGGGTCCTGCTTATTCAACTTCTTGACCATAGAAGTAAAGGGTGTCACACAGAAGTAAGCTGTAGTTCATTAAAAAAAAAAGTTTATATCGCATTTATTTATATGATTTCTTCAAAGCTGATACAACTTTTATTGCAACAGCCTGTGAGAAAGGTAGTATGTTATTTATTAGCCCCATTTTATAAATGAGGAAATTAAGCTCACAGAAATTAAATGACTTGGTAAGGTTGTCAGAAGCAGGACTTGAACCCAGCTTTCCTCACTGTAAGTCTAGTGCTGTTTCTCACTTCACTATACCATTATCTATACCATCTTAACAAATGGCCTTAGGATTGACAACTCTTGATTGTTCAGCATTTTCCTGAACCAGATATTGTATTTCAAATTCTTACTCTCACAATTTATTTGAATGTGTGAGTTAGGCAAATATTTATGTTGTTCATAATGCTGTAGGAATACAAGAAGGGTGAAGAGAGCATACATTAAAGTGCCTACTATGTGCCAGTAGAATGTAAGCTTCCTAAAAGCAAGAATTGCTTTTCTTCCCTCCCCCCTTAGTCACAGTTCCCAATGTAATAAGCATTTAATATATGCTTATCCAGTTGAAATGGAATTGAATTTTCTTCATAGCATGGATTTGTTATTTTGTTTGAAGTACTCTGAATTCTTAGGACAGCAGACACTTAAACAGCAAGTTTAAGCATATAAAAACATTTAATGTGATAAAAATGCTTTAATGTAGGTATTCAGGAAGTTTAGATTCACTGAATTTTGGTGTTGTTTTCATTTGTGGATATCATTGCCTAAATCCATTAGCAATCATAATCAAGAGTAGATTAAATGAATTTAGAGGGAAACATTTTTTTTGTTTATCTCTATTTTTATCTCAATTTTAAAAAAACAGATAATTTTATTTTTGCAGATTTGCTAATTTCCATTTAAATTATATGCAATTATTACATATGCACAAAATTAATATATATTTTAAGTATTCACTTTAGATATTAGCTTAATAAATATTAACCTCTGTAATTCTTGTGTTGCTTATAGGCTTTTCTTCTATGAAAGGTAACATGGCATATTGGATAGGGAATTGGCCTCAGAATCAGTAAGACCTGGATTCAAATCCTTCCTCTGATACATACTAATTGTATAATCAAAGGCAAGTTACTTAACCTCTCAGTTTGCCAGACAACTCTCTAAGATTAGAAGTTATGGAGTTGGTGCCAGTCTGCATTGACCAGAGGAGTTCCCTTTATTAGTGAAATCACAGGTCCAGTCCAATTTATTTTACATTAAAAGTAATAATCTGAGTTATAATTTTAACAGCATATTATGTGAATTACATATTTGCTGACATATTTCCTTTTACTAAGAAACATTTTGCAGGATGCTTAGGCAGCTCACCTTATTCTACTTATTCATGGTGATCATAAGCAAGGGAAACTGAATGAAGATAGTTGCTGTTTATAGGCACCACCCTCTTTTTCCGAGGAAGAAGTAGAGATATTTTACTAGGAATTTGGATAGCATACTCTTTCCTCATTCAACCATATACCTGGAAATACAGAAACATCAGAGTGATGATGGAGGATGATGAAAAATTTGTTGGAGATTGTGATTTGGGATGAAGAAACAAAAAAGGTCAAAAGTTTTTATATGACACCCAAATATCACACTATGACCTTAAATCATGAATACTTCTCTTCAGAAAATGATCAGAAGAAGCTGTACATGCTCTGAACAGCATCACAAAAGAAGAAATTGATAGAACAACATGTGTAGGAGCCATTCCAGCATCAGCTGTCTAAGTATAGCTAGAACATCCACTGATTAGAGCTGAGGTTAAATTTAATAACAAATAAGAAGAAAGAATAAATACAAGATGATATTACATGCAGTTACCTATGCTTGCAGTTATAATAGTTTTAGCCATTTTTATTTTATAAAAAGAAGCTGTTGCTTCCGAAAAATGGGAAGTGGATAAAAGCATACAAATTGACTCTGATTATTGCTGTTTCTTACTGAAATTTGAATATAAAAATAATCTCCATAACTAGGAGTCTTAGAAACCACCCGAGTTAATGAACACTTGATATGACAAAGAGGGAATGGCACTTGAGATACTTGACCAAATATACACAAAGGAAATCTGTGTTGGAGGTAATACAATTTTAAAGGTACTGAGAGATTCATTTTCATATTTGTAAGAGAATGCAGTTCCCAAAGAATGGAAAATATACCCCCCCTTCCCCCCTTCAAAACCAAAACATCCTCCAAACAAAGAATTTTAAAGAAAAGAGAAAAAGGTCAACCAGACTCACCAATATATCAACCACCTCCAAAATAACACGCAGTTTTTCACATCTGTGATGTTCTACCTCCTTAGAGAAGAGAGGGAGGTGCCATCTCTTACCTCTTCATTGGGGCCAGACTTTGTCGTTATTATTTCTTGGCATTAAGTTTGAATTTTTGTTGTTCTTTTCGTTGATATTGCTATCATTGTTTTTATGATTCTGCTTATTTCTCTTTTCTCATCAGTTCATGTAAGTCTCCTGATGCCTTTTTTTGTTCATATCCATCACATCATCATATCTTGTAGCACAAAATTCTGTTATATTCATGTATCCCCAAAAAAAGAACTTAAAATATCTCAGAATGCATTATTACCAAAAAGAAGTTGATGAAGACTCACAGAATCTTAGAATCAGAAGAGACCTCAGAGGCTGCCATCAGTTGCTACTAACCCATATGACTATTTCTCATCCCTATAAAATCTTTGTGACAATAGCCTGTGAAAATATTGAGGGTCTCTGATGAAAATATGATAAGATAAACAAGTAGGCTCTTGTTCCGTCTATGAGAGTCTCTATAATCTTGTAGTAGTCTGAGAGGTATAGAAATTAGAAAATTTTGTTTTTATTTATTGCTTATTGATTACAAAAAAGCATTGGACATGATAGAGCAAAATGCAGCCTGCAAGAGTCTTCAACAAAGTTTCTCCTGTGATTGTTATAATCATACAAAAGTCCTTGATAGAGGCAACCACAGAGATAAGTTTGTTTAGCCATCTTTCAGTTATCAGGTGAAACGTAAGACAGGAAGACTGTGTTGTCCACTGTTATGGAAGAGGTTCTGCATCGAGTCCAAAAAGAAGAAGAATTCCTTATAGATGGCAAGTCACTTCACATGTCCCTTTTGATTGTTTTGAGTCCCAGAATACTCTGGCATCTCCTCAATAAAATCTATAGCCACACAAAAAGAGACTGGCACAGGAGAAAGGAAGTGGATAAACAATGCATACGAGTAAATGGAAGAAAGAAAAAGCATACCCTAAGCATCGATTACATGCTACATACTGTGCTATATCCAATTATTTACATGCAATGCAATTGGATGAGCAGGCTACTGCTCATTTAACTTGGAAAGGCACTGCAGACAAATGATGAACTGTGCTCAGAATTTAATAGGAGGATTACAATGGGCTATCCTCCCACTTTTGAAAATGTGTGGCACCTTTAATGATTTCATTTATCCTCTTATTTTACTGATGATGTTATATGCTTGTGAATCTTGGAATTTTGCAATCCCAGAAGACCCATCATTGTAGGCAACCCAAAGGACAGTAGAAAGAAACAAGATATTCATAGTGCTGTAAAATGCATTACAAGGGATGTATAAGCAGAATAAGGAAGTGGGCTGATAATGTATTATTGAGTGCAAGGGATAACAGATGGATAGGTAGCCAAAGAGTTGCTTTGGAATCAATGAGATTTTTAAAAGTTCAAAGCAAGGCCTCAAGCATTTTTGGTAGATATTATATGAGAGATTTATAGGATATGTCCAAGAAGCTTATGAGGTAAGAAAGGATAGATGAGTTTCAGTCTACATTGGTATAGACTGAAATCTATGAATTCCTGGGTCCACTTGAGGTATTGATGCCTATTGCAATATTGCAGATGAATATTCTACTCTGTGGCCGTCTCAAAATAGGGACTTTTTAATTTAAATTTTAATTCTGTCGTAATAATTCATGTTGATGTTACAAAGTGTCACAAATAATCAGTGTTATATGATTGAAAAAGCACTGATCTTTGGAGTCAAAAGATCTGAATTCAAGTCCTGGCTTCAACATTTACTAGGTATTTGACCCTAAGCAAATTTAGTGTATCTTCCTTTAAGTTTTAGTTTCCTTACCTATAGAATGTGGATAATTTGTATGAACTAACATTGAGGATTGTTCTGAGAAAACCTCTACAGAAATGGGCAATGAATGAATGAATGAATGAATAACAGTAATAATGACTAACAATATTAATCTTCTTTCTTTGTTCAGTGACCAGCATTCATCGGATTTTAATTATAGTGTTCATCTGTTTGCCATGTCTGTTTTTACATAGTATTTGTGTTTGGAACATATGTTTTATTTAAGAATCTCATATATATTTTCAATAGACTTGGGTTCATTGAATCATTGGGCAAGTAAACTGTTATTTGCAAATAAATTTCAACATTTGGATATCTTTAGATTAGATAATGATGAATATAATGTCTTCTTGTCCATCTTTAAAAAGCAATTTTGTAGTGTCTTTCTTTTTTTAGATTTGATTTTAACATTTGGTTTTTCATTCTGTATTTTAGATGTGAGCAAAATACAGCATGTTAGTCTATGTAATTCCTCTGTGCTTGCAGCCTTTTCTTCTGTGGGGGCTAGAATTTGCTTGCTTTTAAATAATGAAAACCTGTGATAATTTCAAGGCTTTTCAGAGCTACTGAATAATGAGTGGTTTGATTCATATTTTTATGACAATTTTATTATAAAACTCAAAATACATGATCCTAGAAGAATGTTTTAATTTAATTGCATTTGAATCACTTCTGTTTCTATAGCCCTTTTGGAGATGGATGAATAAACTACTAAAGAATCTTTTTAAGAAGCCAAATGATACAGAACGGCCTTCTATTCCTGTTGTCCCCTCCAAGGATCCATTGGGCTTTAGTTGGTGGATTACTACTCATCTAGCATCATTTTACCAATTTGATCGTAATGGAGTGCTAGATGAAAAGGTAGTATCTTAATTCCTATTGCTTTTATCTTGAAATAGTAGGTTTTGTCTGTAAAGTGGATGTTCTCCCTTTTCCTACCCCCTTTCATTACTATCGTGATTGAATGTTTTACTTATTATTTTATGTTTATTTGTGGTAATCGTGTAGGACATAGGACTGTGTGACTGTGTTCATTTGTGGCAATCACATAGGGCTTAGGCTCCTCAAGGGCAGGGATTAGTTCATTTTTTGTCCTTGTATATACAGTGCCTGACCCATAGTGGACACTTAATAAATGCTTACTGATTGATTCTAAAGGGCAAAGATATCCATAAGTTTGAAGAAACTTCTTTTGGATCATAAAAAGTGCTCTAATTACAGATGTAAATATCTCAGTAAGAGAAAGGTTAATGTTTATGAATACTGCTACTTGGTAAAATAATTAAAGCCAAGGATATGGCCCAAGTGCTGTGAGAACCACTTTACCTAATATAAGACCTTAAAGAGTCTTGGACTGGAAGTTAAATAATTTATTGGGGGGTTTTGTTCTAGGATTGCCAACCATCTTGCAGGGTGACTATAGGAAAATCAAATAATCTCTCTGGACTTTAGTCTTCTAATATGCAAAGTGAAGGAACTGGACAAAATTATCACTGAGGACTCTTCAGTCTTTAACACACTGCTTTGGTAGTGTCAGTATTACTGATGTAGCCACTTAGTGTTAAGCTCTTCCACTGCCATGAAGGCATTGACTTTTTCTGGACCATAGGAGGAAGGGATTGTTTTAAGAACAACTTTGAACAAATAAGTTATATTGACTATTACAAATACCCAAATAATCACAGAGGACATATGAAGGAAGACACTATCTCCATCCAGAGAAAAAACTGATAAACAAAAGTATGTATAAAATGATTTTATACACATATACATATATGGATATATATGTGTGTATACACATACACACACATTTATGTCTAATGGTAGCTACCGTGTTTCCCCGATAATAAGACCTATCCTGAAAATAAGCCCTCCCCTTACTGTGTAAGATTCCCCGAAAATAAGCCCTCCCCCGAAAATAAGCCCTATTGAGATTGCTACTGTAGTGAAGGTGATCCCCTGCGCTACACGCTACATTACGGTACCCTCTGTATGCACCGTCTCCCCCCCCCCCCCCGTGAAACGCACGCCGCGCTCCGAGCTGCATCCAATCAGAGCTGCAGCAGTGAGCGCGTCATCCTGTTCTTCCCCAGTGATTTGCTTATTGAATAAAGGTACATTTTTTTGTTCACATTTACCTGGTTATTAAAATTGCTGTCAATGTTCATTAAAATAAGCCCTCCCCTGAAAATAAGCCCTCTGGTGTTTTTCTGTCCAAAAAAAATAATAAGACAATGTCTTATTATCGGGGAAACACGGTATCTCTCAGGTGAAGGAAAAAAAGGGGAAAAAACTTTACATGATAACTATTATAGTTTTTTAAAAGAATATCAAGTTGTACATAATAGACTTTCAGTTTCATGTGCAGTCATCTTTTTTAAAATATACTGTGTTATGGAAATGCTTATTTTATTCCCCCAATGAAAAATAAAATAAAATTTTAAAACTTAAAAAAAAGAATTCCCTGGCCCTAATAGCAGCCATTAGGGGGCCTAATCACAGCCTTAGTCAGCAGTCATGGCTCTGACAGGGACAAGGAGTTCCCTATTGCTGAAGCATGAGGTTGAGACCTCCAGCCCTTGCTTTGGGTCCCTAAATCACAGCACCATGCTCATCAGGATATTGAAGTGGCTGCCAAGGTCCTAGTCCCAACCTTGGTCAGCAATTTATGGATGTAGTAGGATGGGGAAGACCTTCCCATTGAACCACAAGGTCACTCAGGCAAGCCTTTGATTTCTTCCTGAATCACTGCTCATTGGGATAGCAATTCAGCTGTCTGGTTGATTGATCCCCATTGCTGTGAGGACTGGTCCTTGAGCCAAAAGAAGGGGATACAAGCATCCCTACAACTAGAACACCTAGTTCAGTGACCTGACTCTTGCCCACTCCAGGTTGGAAGGGAGGTAGCAGTGAGACTGCTTGTCCTTCCCTGTCAATGGATGGACAGCTGTCAGGCTATTTAGTCCTAATTCTTGGTCAGTGGCTAATGGACCAAAGGAATGTACCTGTGACTCTGACTTTGCCTGTTGCCTATCCAACTGATCTGTATGGATCCTGGCAAGAAGAGATGACTTTTAAGAGTGAATGCAGGAGGCCTTCTTAGGTGTACATTGATACTTCACCACCACTGGCAGTCGGTGGGTAGGCAGCAGTGATTCTAGAGTTAATCTGCATAGTAACAGTGAAACCCATTTGAGGATAAAGGAGAGGAAGAAGGCCAGACCCCAGTGGAGACCCATACAAAGGTTTAAGTGATCCCTGAGGGATGAGGGGGATCTCAGGGGATTAGCCAAGAATAGGAGACAAGCAGTCCAGTGATTGTTCCACTGACTAATGATTTCATTGTGGTTTTCATAGGGTTTTTATGGGCCCCTACACCTCAAAATGAGGAGGGAACATTTTCCCCTGAACATTTGAGCCTCTCTAAGCCTTCTCTTCAGATGCAGGGTGGTGAAGGGTTGCCCAATGTCCTTTGTTGCTGACCAGTATGGTGGCCTATAACAGTACACTGTCAGGAGAAACCAGAGCATGGGGGTTTTATCAAAACTGCTAATATGTTTCCTTAGCAACTTAACTTAATCACAAGCCAGAGTTACTAATTAGGCCCTAACTATTGGGATAAAGCTTAGGGAACATTAGAAATTACCCAGTTTAAGAATCAAATGATCATACAAAGAAACATTTTCACTACATATATGTTACTTTTAAAATCTGATTTGACGTGTGTGTGTTGGTCATTACAAGCATTCTTTAATAGAAAAACCATAAATATATTGTAAACTTATAAATGGACTATTATCTTGAGATTCCCTTAAAATAAGAGGTAGGGAGTTTTTAAGCAGTATTTTGATGTCTTTTATGATTAAAAGATCCAGAGAAAAATGTTTAGTGTGTTGACCAAGGAGTCTTGAGAGAATTTATAGAATGATGTGAACAAAAATCTCATGAGATGAGATGGTATGATTCAGCTGTTTTCTAAAGCTAAGTGTTACAGTGGATAGAGCACAGGATTTGGAGTTAATATGATATGACTTCAAACCCTGTCTTAGGTGCTGCCTAGCTGTCTGAACTTGGGAAAGTCATTTAACTTCTTATTGCCTCAATTTTCTCATCTCTAAAATGGGGATAAATAATAGAACCTACCTCGAGGGGTTGTTGGGAGACTCAATTAAATTAAAGAGTTTGCAAACTTAAATCTCTATATAAATGCTTTTTTGTTATTATTATTATTTTTGTTATCCCATCTACATCATTGAGACCACATATAACCTTTAAAGTAGATCAGTGTTTAATATTTTAAATTGAGTTGTTTTGTCTTAAAAATATCTTAGTTTTAAATGAACTATATAGTCCTTCCTAGTTTTGTCAGCCAGCTACGTACAAAGGCACATTAAGTAAAATTCTTTATCTGTGCTCATCTTGCTTGTGCCTCCTCCACTTAATTAGCTGTCTATAAATAGTGTAATGAAAACTGTTATTTCATATGCCAACACCATGAAAAGAGATAGATGTCAGGAATCCTGAAGTCAGGTACTTTCTGTTTTTCAAAACCAGCTCTGACCCTTCTGGAACATTCCTAGGTAGTTTTGTTTAGTTTTTTTTTTTTTTAACAGACTTTTATTCCTTGTGAGGAGGTGAACCAATGGCAACAGGAAGGGTTATCCTTTGAGAGTCAGTTTATGATTTTTCATTCCCATGTTTTGGGGCTATATACTAAAAGTGTCTTTAAGGGAACTGTCTTGTTCTTCCTTTGTCACTAAATACTATTATTCTGACCTTGATTCCTTTAAAATAAATAGCTGTCTTGTTTTTCTTAAAGAACTCCTAGAAAGGACTTCCTACCTTTAGTTCCTTTTAATTCAACAAACATTTATTAAGCACTTAACTTTCTTTAAGGTACAGTCCAAGTATAATGGTTCATTGTTTGGTGCCATCCTGTAAGAGTTAGTGGATAATTTTTTCTTTCTGCTAGCAGTTAATCTGTTTTCTTACACTGTAGGAAGTTTTTCTTTTATTTTGTAGCGGTGTCTGTTGTGTTAAAGTGTAGTACCAAATGAAAAGAAAAAAAATCGAAAGATTTTAAAAAGATACATTCCATCCCCTCAATGTACAGGTCTAATAGTAGCCAGCTTCAGTTTCTAATACTGAATGAATCCTGTGGCAACCTTTCTTTCTATCCTCAGAGTTCTTTGAAAGGTCACTAGCAGCCCACATTCACATTGGATAGTTGTTTAGTGCTCTAGGATTTAGTTTTTCTGGGCCTGGTGACTTGAACTCAACTAGACTGTAAGCTTCTTAAGGGCTTCCATTTTATTTTTGTATTCCAATCTCTAGCATAGTGCCTGCCACAAAGCTTATTAATTGCTTATTGGTTAATTGATATCAATTACATGTGGCCTGTTCTTTAACTTGTGCTGGATTTCAAACACCTTTATTTATTAAGCAGACAAAGACACAAGGAAAGAAAGTGAAATCCAGTTTTTTAATGACATCTCCTTTCAGTTTGCCTCTTTTCCCCAGAATTTGCTCTCTACTTCTCTGGCCTCTTGTGGGGCAAAGCTTGATTAATATTTGGTAGTCCAAGACAGAGACATAAGCTAATTATTCAATAGTATCTATAAATCTTACTTCTCCCATCACAACTACCCCTCCCCTTGATACTGCTCCACAGTAACTTCCTTCTATTTACTTAGATGTTAAATTTCCTAGTAAGATTTATTTTTCTTAAATACATATTGGCCTACTAATCATTGCTTCTTTTCTATGTAAGTGCTCACAGACTATCTCTAGAAATTTATTTTTAGAATGTTATCAGGAATTGATATCAAGTTCATTGAGGTGTATTATTCCTCTATTTATCTATCCATCTCTCCATCTATCAGTTGTCTAGGCCTGTCATTTCATTGGTGAAGGTATTGCCTAGTGAGGAAACTCAAATCCTTATACCATTCACATCAGTGCTTCTTAATTAATTAATACTTAACGTACAGACTTAGAGGGTTGCTTGAGATAAATGTGTGACGTAGTCAAAACTCGAATCCAGGTCCTTCTGACTCTTGAGTTGCTCTTTCACAATGATATGCTGCCTCTTACCTTTTTTCCCCACATTCTCTCTCTGTTTGGGGAAATCAGGATACTTGCCCACTTCTGGGCCTGCACATCCTCCAAGGCTCTTGAAAGATAACCAGTATTGAGGTTCAGGATTTGTTTCTCCAATTCTTTCAATATATTAAAATGTTGTTTGTCTAGGGTAATTGGCTTTAGGTAACTAAGAACATTTTGGCAAATGAGATTATGTATATGAAGTACTTTATAAACCTTAAAGCATTATATAAATATTAGCTATAATTATTATCCTCAGCCACTTAGTAAGCATTTATTAGGTATTTATTATATGCCAAGCACATAAGTACTGAGGACGTTAGGACAGTTCCTGCCTTCAAGAAACTTGCTTTCTAAAGGAGGAGACAACATGTTAGGTACATATAAGATATGTACAGAGCCAATGAAAGTAATCAGAAAGGGGAAAGTAATAATAGCTAGAGAACCAAGAAGGGCCTTATGCAGAAGGTGGAATTGGAGAGATAGAGATGAGAGGGCAAGAGGATTCCAGCTATGGGCACAGCCCACAGTTGAGAGATGGAATATCTTAATCAGGCAACAGAAAGAAGGCTTGTGGGGCCAAGTTATCTCATATTATGAATCCCAGTTAACTGCTTTTTGTTCTATTTTTCTAGTCTAAAGATTATTCTCCTTGGCAGAGAATATAGAAGCAGGAGAGGGGCTAAAGCAAATTTTACTTATCTCTATTATTGCTGGTAATTTTCCCATCAACTCCAATCCCCTTCATCCCTTGAAAAGACACTTTTTCTAATGACTTCTCCACTTACTGAAAACCTCAGCCCTTCTGGTCTTTAACTTTCCTTCTGACTTTTTTCTTCTCTGATCATGGGATTTAGAGCTGGAAGGACTTTTAAGACATCATCTAATTCAGGGGTTCTTAACCATTTTTATTCGTGATGGACCTTTTTTGGCAGTCTGGTGAAGCCTATAGACTCCTCAGAATTATATTTTTAAATACATTAAAATAAAATACACAGGATTACCCAAGAAAGCTAATCATAGTAAAATAGTTTATCTATGTAGTCTTATCTGTTTGTCTTTTTAAAATCAAGTTCACAGACTCCAGGTCAAGAACCCCCTTGCTGTAATTCAACCTTCCCTCATTTTACAGATAAGTGCATTAAATCTCAGGTAGATGAAGTGACTTGCCCAAAATCAAACATAAAGTAAATGACAGTAAGTAACAGAACTATGAGCTAAGCCCATGTCCTCCAACTCCAAATCTTGCAGTTCTTTCTTAACTTACTCTTTTTTATACATCTTCCATGATCTGCCTCCCACTAATTGTTTGAGATGGATGGGAGAACAGCTGAGATTGCTGTGCAAGACTGTTCCTATATCATTTTATGAGATCTTAAGTGACTTGAATAAATAGAGCAATTAACTAGAATTTAACAATTACAATAATAACTAGAACTTATATAGCACTTTAAAGTTTGCAAAGTGCTTTACAAATATCTTATTTGATCAGCATGACAGCTCCCTTGGAGATGGGTGCTGATATTATCCCTGTTTTACTGATGAAGAAACTAAAGCAGGCAGAGGTTAAGTGACTTGCCTAGTGTTTGAGGCTGAATTTAGTGTCAGGTCTTCCTGACTCTTGGCCTACCATTCTATCTACTATACTACCTACCTACTTTTAATTCATGTACGATGTACAAAGCACTCTGATCATATTGATGATGGTGATGATAGTATCTGGCATTAAATATAGCTTTTAGGTTTGCATAACACTTTCAAAAAAATTATCTCATTTGATCCTTACAACAACCCTAGGAGATAGATGCTATTATTAATATTGCCATTTTGCATATGGGGAAACTGAGACACAGAGAGAAAGGAGAGACAGAGAGATTAACTGACTTTCCCAGGATCACACACCACTGTGAGGCCTGATTTAAACCCAAGTTCCTGACTCTAGGTCTAGTACTTAATCCACTACACCTAGATGCCCAAGACATAGAAGACACAGTCTTCTGATGCACTATTTGAAGAAATAGTAACTTTTAACTGTCAAGGGTACCAATTATTTAGTTAGCTATTAAACAATGAATAATTCCTTCATATGTGGCAGGTTTGAGGGGAATGATAGTCTGTTTTTATCATCATTATTAATACTATTAATATTATGACTAATTCAGTTTGATTCAACAGGTGCTAGGCACTAATCTTTTATGGTCCTGAATTTATTCTTTGTATTTTGCAGGGAAACTTAGTGAGGATCCCTCTTCTTTTTTTAAACAAATAATGACATTTAGCATTTTCCAAGTATAGTCTCTTTCCTCAGTTTTTTTTATTAAAAATATCAAAGTTTTTTTGTATCTTCATTTGAAAAATTCCTACCTTTATGTGAAAAGTATTTGTGTCTTAACTGCAGTGTTTTTGAATTTATTTTTCTGTGAAATTATTTTCCTATCTTATTTTTCTCTTTACCTTCTTCACTGTGTTTTTTTCCTTTTTGTGTCCAGAGTTCTGAATTGATTCTAAAGATTCCCTTTTCTTTTTCATTACTATCATTATTGTTTTTATTTTTGTTTCTGTTTTGCTTTTTGGAGGGGGAAGGCAGGGCAATTGGGGTTAAGTGACTTGCCCAAGTTCACACGGCTAGTAAGTGTTAAGTGTCTGAGGCCAGATTTGAACTCAGGTCCTCCCAACTCCAGGGCCAGTGCTCTATTCACTGTGCCACCTAGCCACCCCCAATTATCATTATTGTTAATGTTAAAATAATAATTATTATTTATAAGTATTATTATTCTACCTTGCATTTATTTTGTGCTTTCAACTTTTCCAAAATATTTTCACATGAATTACCACTTTTCCTTCTCTTAGCAGTCCTTTGAAATAAAACATTTTTTTGTACCTTTTTAATGGATGAATAAAATGAATCAGAGAAAAAGGAGGCAGCATATCTTGGAAAGTTAATGGGATTTGAACCAGGAGAAACCAGGTCCAAATTCTCAGTATTTTCTCTGCCACTAACTTCCTACAGAACTTTGGAAAAGTTGTTTTACTTCTCTGGGTTTCGTTTTATTCATCTGTAAAATGTGGGAGATTGAGCTCAGTGACCTCTTAGGAATTTTTTTTCCAGCTCTAAATCTGTGATCTTCTGATTCTTTGAAAAGTTAAAGGGGGTGGGGGTCAGAGGGAGATAAATTGCTTGATGCCATTGAATCTAAATATTAGGTTAACAGATTAAAAATTCAGACAGAATATGACAGAATTCCTTTTTTTGTATTTAGTTGAAGCAGACATATCTTAGTCCATTCTTTCAAAGAGATTAGCTTAAGTTGGTGATAATTGGTTCATTTTGTTATCAGTATCTTGAAAATTCTTCAAATTCCATTTTTTATGGTTTTAACACATCCAAGTATGAAAAAGAAATGATTATGCAGTAAACATTCTTTATTCTACTAAACAGTAATCTGGTGGAAGGAGGATGATATGAAGTCATAATGGTTATTCATATATTCTTCAGGGGAAAAAAAATGCCTCTAGTCTTGTTTCATCCATAGAGGTGTTTCAATTTTTTAATGTGGACTACTTTGCCCTAGAGGTTAATGTAAAATCTTTACATTCTAAATAGGTTTTCAGCTGTGGTTAGTTATTTTTTATTTTATAAGTTCCCATAACTTGGATGTATACTGTATATGGATTTAAACCAGAAAACTGTAGCCAATTTTTCAGTCTAAGAATATAAGGAAACTTTGGTGTCTCATTTCTCATACTTCAGGTTTTAGATTTATCATACATTTCTATTTAATGCTTTTCTCTTCTCTTAACCCAGACCCAGAGCATGTTATCCTCTCAAAATCCTGCTCATCTATTTTAAAACCAAATGGAGTGTAAAGAGGAAAATTCACCACTTTTGAACATTGCAGGGGTCAGTTTTAACGCTTCCTTCTCTGTCCAGACCACAGAGAGAATTATTCCGGGCTAGGTGATACTCTTCTTGGAAATGTCTGAAATGACTACTGGATAAAGGATGCAAAATGTAACCCTGAAAGAAGAGTAGAGCCTTTCTCCCATATAGACTAGAAATGGAGGGCAAGGGAAGATTCATTTTATTTTCCTGATAGAGATGCAGCTTATGCAAGACCTCAAGTGTGTTTCTCAGTTGTAGTTTTTATAGCAGCCTTGGAAGTAGAAAACATCACTCCAAGTGGGTGGTTCCATAATAATTTTATACCACTTGGAAGCCAGTTAGTCATAATTTTACATGTAGAACAAATACTACTGCTACAGAAAACTGAGTTAAAACTGCCCCCTCACTCCCATCCCCTAAAAAAGGGAATTTACAGCTGATATTTCTGTCCTTTATGCATACGCTATTTTGTAGTGACCCAGATGCTAGTTCCTTGGGATTAGAACGGTACTTGACTGTTTTGAATTTTAGCTTCTACACATCATCTGTCTGTTTTTATTAGACAAGATGTTTGTATTACATCTGCAGAGTTCTAATTAGTGGAATAATGCAGCTTGGGGGAGGCATTAGAAATTTTATCAGTAAACACTGTACAAATGGAATACAAGCATTTACCTAAGAATCAATTCCTGGTTTACAAATTCTACTCAAATTAAACTATGAATTTTATCATCCACATTGTTAGTTACCCTATGCAATTGTCATCTCATGTTTTTCCTTGTAAAAAAAATGTTGATTTTAAAAAAAAGCAAAAACTAGGTACTGAATGAAAGATAGGTTGGTAAAATTTTTATTCTTTGATATTTGCTAGGACTTTTATTATTTCACATGCGTAAATGGATTTTTCAAAAATTAATATTTCTTTTTTGCTCAAATGAAGACTCAAACCAGAGGCTTACCTACTTTAGGTTTATGTGAAATATATTTTAAAAAAAGTAATAATTAATTTAAATCAGCCACCTAAATGAACATGAGCACCACTATTTATGTCCAGTGTATGATTCCTGCTTCTTTTTACTCTTCTGTCACTACAAAATATTAACATCTGTGTGATATTTAATTAGTTTGAGTTGGTCAGAGAAGTCCTACTTTATCCTTCCAAAATGACAATATAGCAGCTTTCTGGACTATAACTGAAAACCCAGAAGTAAGCATGCATAGTAAAAAAAAAAAGACCTATAAGCAGTTAAATATATTTCATAATGTTAATGCAGTGTGGTACACTTTACTGAGAGGAGAGTCCCCCTATCCTCTCACAATGCCTATTTATTCTCATTTTAGACATAGTTTTAATAATCTTGACTGTCTAGTTTCTAAGCCCACAGTAGACCAGAAGCAGCAATTTAGAAGGGGGAAGAGCTTTGGAAGATAGTCATAATAGCAACAAGGGGTCTTCTGACAGTAAGGGAGGAGAAAGAAAAACTAAAAAGCATACATGAACTCCAAGAGAACAATGGTCTGGCTTACCTTAATACGCCCTGAGTCTATAGAATAGTATAATAATTCATGTTTATATCAGTAACCTTAAGTCATTAAGAAACAACTGAATTTTATTACTATAATCTATTTAAGAATCCAAAAATGAATATAGCAATATATTCATACAAATGTTTCATGTTTTAGATTCTATCACAATCACATTAAAATGAAACAAATATTGCTCATAAAAGGACACATCTTTGTTAAATTTATAGCCAGGTTTTTATGTGTCCCTAGCATATATCATAAGTAAATAATGGCTGAAATTATCATTGGTTCAATGCTTTGTTATTCCTTGATTTCTTTGTCTTCTGTTTTAATAAACTTCCATTCTTTTCACCTTGAAGAGGGAAAGATGGAGTCTTTAAATATGTATATTACATCGTCATCATGGGTTGTATCCTAAGTCTGTTTCTTTCTCCTTTGATAATAGTCCATAATAGCATTCAATTTTAAATAACCGATATTAAAAGCCAGCCATTGTGAACTAAAGTGTCTTGAGGTGTGACAATGTATCAGGTTAAATAAACTTCTTTTAATTGTTTCACTGCAGTTTCCTGTAAGTATGTTTAGAATAGCAAACTATGCAAATCAATCATGAAATTGTTTTTTTTGTTGTTGTTCTGATCTAAGTGTGAAAAGGACTAATTGTTTCTGGAAAAATTAAAATAATTTTGGACAAGCAATATTTCAGCCACGGTCTGTACAATATAATTGTATAGGTAGCTATAGGAAGTTTTATGTATACATTAGAATTTAACATTACCAGAGATGAAAATATCTCCCTAGAATTTTGTGTTATTTCAAACATTAAATAAAATAATAAAAAAATGAATCCTTATTTGGTGAAGGTTTGTTTTAGTGTAAATTCTTAAGTAGTTAGTAATTTTTTTCCCCAATTCAGTCATCTACTAATATAACATGATAGGGGAAAATAATCAGATACACATAAGAACGTATCTCCCATTGACATTGAATCAGGTTCTATGGTAATAGAAATCTTTTTTTAAAAATGGTCATTTACTTAGTTTTTTAAATATGTACTATTAGAAGTGGTGATTTCTTTGATTCAGAAATGTGTTTTTCTCTTTCCAGAAACAAATGAATTCAAATTGGAGCTTTGTAGAAGAATTATTGAAAAAGTCAACTGATGTCCAGGTGTGTGTATTAAGAAGCAATAAAAATATTGGCATGTTAAATTTTGGGGCATCACATAGGATACATATAGAAGAAAACACAAAACAAAGCCAACCTTTGGTTATTGTAATTGAGGCATACAGATATTCTTGGGGGATTTTGTTTATTTGTTTGTTTTTGCCAAGGTGAAGCCAGTGCTTATGAGATTAGTAACTATTCTTTAAAGATTTCTTTTTTCTTGACACTAAGTTGTCAGATAAAGGATAAAGATAATTATCCCAGTTGGCTATTTTGACAAGATATATTCAAAATAAGGTCTAGATGCTTAGAAACTGTAAGCCATACATTGAATGTGTGGATATCAAGTCTAGGAGACATGATGGGCGAAGATAGTGGCATTGAAAATTCAGCTATATCCTCATCACAGCAGGAAGGTGACTTGCCTTGCTGAGCAATTTGTCTTACAGGCTTGAATCATACTCTTACTGATAAGGTTCTAGTTTCTGAGCACTCATTTCATACCTTATCATTTTTCTTTCTGCAGAGCTGTTAATGCAGTGCTTCATGGCCCAGAGGTCAGACTTGACCTCCTTTTAAAGTGGTTTTAAATATGCTGTTCATCACATTTTTAAATATGTTGCATTGTAACTCTGTAAATTTGTTCTGAATTTTCATGGTATAAATTGCCTTTTATGTAATACCTTTGAGAAAATTAAGGAAACAAATGTTGGTTTTCATTTGGGAAAGAAATTATTTAGCTACTAAGAAATAAGATTTTAAAAATTTCTGAGAGAAATAAAGCAGAAATGTGGTAGTTAATAGACTATTTTCAACCAGTGCATTGAAAACCAAGTCTGTGAAATTCAGTTTAATAGCTTATTTTGAGACTTTTGAGACCCCTTTTGAATTGTATATGTAAATTCTTTTAAAAATTAATGTTTTGCCAGCTGAATATATAAGTATATTTAGTTATAACACAGATTTATTAATTATGTAGGTGAGAGCTCAGAATTCTCCGTTAGATGGAATGTCAAAGAACCCTCTACTTGGAATAGAAGTGATGTTACCTTTTTACAGTTTTCCTGCAAGTTTTGTCACTGCTTTGCTACAAAGTTTTGTTGTTTTTTTAAAAAATGTTATTATTATGTATACTCTCATAACCTTTCTCTCTGCTCCCTGAAAAGTTCTTTTTTTGGTTGATAATATCTTGATTTTGAACATTTAAAACTCCTTATATAGTAACCTAGTTTTAAACTTTGATTTTAAGACATTTGGAAATTATTGACATGTGATCATTATGTGTTATTTATATAAACTATTAACCACATTTACCTGATATTGGCTCAAGGGATCTTTTTTGTGGTATTTTTATGTTGTTGTTTTAACGGAAAGGCTTTCATTTAAAACCAAAGAAAGATTTTTTTTGTTTTATTCTTTTCAGAAAGACTAGATTTTATCACTACTTTATTGGAAGGTATAGGGACAGTTGATAAGGGCTGCTTAGATTCTTTGTTTTGGTCCTTTAAGCACTATGGGAAGATGGATAGGTTTCTAAATATTTCTGTAGAAATCTTGAAATAGGTAGAAAACAGATAAGTCATGGTGAGGAACAAAAATGTAAATATATGTGACAGCAGGAAAAACAGTATGTAGTCATCTCTACCTTATAGCAATAATATTTTTTTTACTAAGATTGTAAATCACTTTGTATCAGTCTTTTAGTGATTTATTATCATTATTTTCCTTTAAATTATGACTACCAAGTATTGTTCCTCTTCCCCCACCTATCACCACATCTCCCCCCTTCAAGGAAAGGCACTATATCGACCATGAAAAGAGATTCTCCTCAGTTGGAATGTCTAATAATATAATAAAGCTTTTATTGACACTGCTGGATTTAACTTTTATAATACTATATTTTTTATAAGGGTGAGAGTTAGAGCCGGTTCTGTAGCACACTGTGTAATTCCTATATATGGACATAAGGATAAGTTAGATTTTTTTTATTTAGGACAGCCTGTACAGTAAATATTTCTTTATGAAACTAGAGCCAGCACAAAGCAAGATTTTTTACTCAAACTGTGTAATATCTTCCATTTCCTAATATTTAGGAAGATTAAGCCCCTCTTTCCAATACTATCTCAATTTCATCATGCCTTGCATTGTGTCAAATCATATTCCATAAGTAATATAGAACTACTTGCTGGTGTTCTTGAAACCAATTTTGTGGGTTCAGTAGGTGGTCATAAAGAATAAATAATATGTTTAGATAGAAGTATCATTTTGATTATATCTGTTTTTCTCCCCACTGAGATAAATTAAAATCTGACCGCCCTCATGTTCTGACTTGATCTCCAGCAGTGAAACAGTCCATTTATAGTCTTAAAAAAAAACACCCAAAAATGTACAATAGTCTTAAGATAAAGTTGATAGAATCTTGAAAGCAGTATTAATTAAGCAAACTATATTTTTCAAATTATTCTTTTTCAAACCGAGACAAAGGCACTAAATTTTACTGAGTATTACTGATACATTGTGTATCATTGGACTCTGCTCATCAAAGTAAAGATGAAAAAGGGTCTTTTTTCTTAACCTTTGTGAAAAAATACCTTAAAACTAAACTGTCCTTTTAAATTAGCTAGCTGTATTTAGAATGCTGTGGGGAAAAGAGAATTAAATTGTTTATGTGCTGTTTCAACCTTAAAATAGCATTATTTTTATTTTTACGAGAAAGAATTTCAGATTTTCTTTTATTTATTGGTTTGATTTTTCTTTTCTTCCCTTAAGTTTACTAAGACAAAATAACATTTTATAGACAACCTACCTGCAAGAGTCTTAACAGAAAGGGTCGTGTAGTTTGTCCTCTTGGCTGAAGAAAAGGACACACCATGAAGAATGAATACTACTCCTGTTTTTAATTTCAAGGAGAAGAGTCCTCAAATTCTTTCAGTAAAAACAATAATAGCTAATATACACTAGTAATATGTGTCAAAAGAAGGATTTGAATTCAGATTCTATTGTCTAGAGACAATATTCTTTCCATGACACTGTTACGTTAATTGGATGTAAGATCTTCCCCGCCCATTAATAGACCTCACTTGGAGCCTATTAAGGGAAGTTTGCTTGGGGGAGGCTTGCTTGCTGAAAGACATTCACACCTTTTGCTAATTTCTAATTAGGCATGAGGGTTGTGATGCTTTCTGCCTCTGAGAAGTATGTATATATACTCTGAGTTGGTATTTTGCTTTGGGGACTTGCTTATGAGAAGGATATTTTGATTTCCTGATTGAGATTCTGCTTGGCTTTTAGAATCTTATTAGTTTATGAGTATAAAAAATATATTATGGAGGCAAAGCAGTGAGTATAAAGAATACTCAATTTGTAATTGAAGGACCTTGGTTCCATTCCCAGCCTTGGTCCTGTTATGACCTTGGTTACATCACTTAACCTCAGTTTCCTCTGAAAATAAGAAGTTGGATTATCATGGCCTTCCAGTTCTAAATATATGATTCTGGAACAGAATATGTCCCATTGTTAAGCATCTATATATTTATTGAAACTTTCAACTTTATAATTAAATCTCCAGAATTTGAGATGTAGGATCCCAAAGCTGAGTCCGGTGTCAGTTATTCAAAATATGAGCCAATCCACAGAGATATGAAGTAGCATATATAATACTGTTAACATGGCATTATATAGATGTTAAAGTTGGCAAGATGCTTTTCATGATTTCTCTCATTAGACTATGAGTTTGAGAGTTTGCCTGTCTTTATAACCCCAGCATTTATCAATGCCTCATATATAGTAGGCATTTAAATACTCCTTTACTGAATGACTTGGGCTTAACAACAGCTCAGTGAGGTAGGAACTGTTGGAATTTCTATCTCTTTTTTACGATGAGGACACTGAGGCTCTGAGAGAAAGGAATTGTTCCATGGTCATGCAAATAGCAAGTAACAGAGACAGGAATTGAACCTATGTGTGTGCCAGTCAAGCCTTCTCTATACTATGTCAATGCTACCTTCAGATACAAAGAGTTAAAAGTCTTAGGGGGCATATTCTAAAGGAGAATATGGAGGACTAAAGAGGAGATCACAGATCAATCTCATAATAGGGTAGAAAAAAACTAATCAGAACTAAAGAAGTCTTACAGAAACACATTTCTTCCTAATTCTAGTTTGTATATAACTGCACAATACATTTGTAAGAATAATAGTTGATCAGATGCCCTTGTGGAAATATGGAAACCTTGTTTGGGGGGGAGAGTATGTACATGAGAGATTTGTAGGTTAGGTGCTTGTAACTTGGGCAATGCCTGTATTTTAAATACGTAAAAAAAAGTTGTGTGTGATCTGTTCTGTATTTCCCAATTTGCTGATGAATATATTAAGCAAAACAAACCCCTCTTAAATGCAAAATAGAATATGTATATTGCTTCTTAACTTGTTGGTCATTTATTTAATTGCATAAGTAGATTGATGTGAAGGAACTTATTTATAAATAATGTATTGATCTTTGTCTTCTGACCTGTTTGCTTTTAAGATATTTACTTGGAGTGATTTTTGATGTTATGATTTTTTTCCCCTTAGGCAGTAAAGTGAAGTTTATATGCCTAATTTTTTACCCTTTTCTTAAATATAGATAGCTAGTCCTTCATATTCTGTGCACCCCAACTGATCTTTATGTTTTAAAAATTGAGTAACTGTTGTCCTGCAATGAATTTATTTAATTCCTTAAACTGATTATCAAATGAGATAATATAAGTAGAGACTTTGCAAGCCTTAAAATGCTACATAAGCACTATTATTATTAGTTGTTATTAAGCTTAATTAAGACCTGTGGATTTGAATATATCTAGATTATGAACACCTTACATTACATCTTCCTTTATTCCACCTTGTTTCATTCAGTCAACAGGCATTAAGTACTAACATGTGTTATGTTGATGTTCTTTCCTGTAGATTGACTAGTCTTGTTTCCTTATCTATTACCACACAAAGACACATTTAAAATTCTTGAATGGAAATTTTGATTCTTTTCTACTGCATATATTAGTGATAAATTAATAGCTTCTGAAACTAATATTTAGAAGCATGCTTTGGCCTTATTGATACCTTATTGGCAGAAGATGAAATGGATATGATTAAGTTTCTTTGAGTCTGTTTTTTATATTTTCTTCAGACATTTGTCTCTGGAGTTGCAGTGCATTATCAAATGACAATGTCTTTGTGGTCAGACCCTATTTCCTTGCTTACCACTCCAGTGGACCTTAGTGGCTTTTTGTTGATGAAAAGGAGATAACCAGTAACAAAGTTTATAGAGAAAATTATTCCATGGCAACCTTTGTACTTGAAGTGACAGCATATGTTAATGTTTGAAAGCATGACTTGCATGTAATTGAATGTTTTTGTTTTATTAGGATAGTATATTAGAAGAACAGGTGCGCATGTATCTCCACTGTTGCTTGACACTGTGTGGTTTCTGGAATCCCAATATTCAGGCTGTTACAATTCTGTGGGACTACTACAGCAAGAATCTGGTGAGTAAATAGTGCTAAGACTTTGGTCCTCCCAGTTGAGGGATCTATACATATTTTTTTTGTGTGCACCAAATAACTGCTGTAGAACATTAAAAATGTAAATATTTGTTTAACATTGAAGTATTCTGGGAATAGGTTGCCAATCACAAAAACAATTTAAATCTTTTTTTTCAATAAGGAAAAAAATTTAGTTTTCCTTTTATCAGTGGAATCATCTCTAACCAAAGCAAGAATCTTTTCACCAGTATAAGATTCACACACATTTTATATCTCCTACTAATACTTTTGAGTCTAGATAAAGCTAATAGATATGAAGAAATACTTTTCTCTCTAGCTTATAACCCTAAAAAGTTTGCTCCAGGCCTTCTACTTGTTGGTGTTTTGTTGTTATATTTTATTTCCAAGGTTATTTAATATGGTGTATGTGTTCATAGATCCTGTGGCCTTAGATGGGGAACAGAGAAGGCAGGAAGGTTATTTGGCATGGTGTATAAGAGATTGAGATTTTTTTTCCCCTGGGTTTGAACAATTTTTTAACATGGTGACCTCTATTCATATTGAATTTCTGAGTGGATTGGACGTTTCATTATGTTTTGTTATTGTTGAGACATAGGGTCAGTCTCTTATTCTTCATAGACCTTAGTGTCTTTTACAGTTTGAAGTTTTATCAGGAGATATAATACTTGTTTTTTTTCCCCACTCTAGAATAGTTCTTTTACTATTCCTTGGCTTGGTTTACAAGAGTTTGCAAATGTTTCTAAGTCAACCTTGTCTATGCTTGAAATAGTGAAGACCTGTTGTTCTGATGAGCAGAGCTCTGACCTGTATAAATCCAACAGTAGTTACAACATTTTTCTTTGTGTTTTGGCAAAAGTCATGAAAAAAGCTATAGCCACTAATGAAACTCATCCTTGGAACCAAATCAAAGGAAGGTATGTACCTTTTTCCTTCTTAAAAAAAGAATGTTCAGGAAAATGTCTTTAAGGAAATATTGCAACTTTAATATTTTTCAAGTTAACCTATTAATCAACAAGGATTTTTTTTTTAATTGCCTATTATATGCACTGTGGTAAATACTGAGATGCAAACACAAAAGCATTTCCTACCTTCCTGGAACTTAAAATCAATTGGAGGAGACATAAACTCGTATAATTACATACAAATTAAATAGTGATTTGGTAGAGGAGGCAGTGGAAGTTGGTGGGGTGGGGATAAGGAAAAACGTCCTGTAGAAGATGGAAAGCATGTTTATTTATATATTGTATACATTTTCTGATATTTGTTAATTAAAAGTTTACTAAAATTATATGTCAGGGAACAAATTCAACATATGTAATCTTCACACTCATCACAGGTATGGAATTTCATAGCTTCCAGCTTTCTTGGTCCCATTAGGACTAAAATTCCCAGGATTTCTGGAGAACTTTGATTAGTTTCAGCATATTCTTCACACAAGCAGTTGGATAAAATTTGATTATGTACAAGTGTGTTGAACCAACAAAAGCATCCTTAAAATGTTGTATTAGGTAGTGGCTTAAATGAAGGAACCCCATTATCTTCAGACACTAGTGATAATGCCTTGTCTTGTGGTCCTGGCTGAACATACCCTGCAGATCAGGACAGTTAGGTTCTATCCCACACTCTAGCGTATTTGGGGTTGGAGACACAGACTGCTAGATAGATTATTCAACTCTATTGTTCATGTTTCTTTGAGTTGTAGAAGAGACCAATCTTACTGCCTCTTAATTCATAGAGGAAATATGACATAATGAAAGAAATTTTGGACTTGAAGTCAGAGGACCTGGGTTTTCAGTCTTGGCTGTACATCTTACTAGGAATGGAGTTTTCTTGGCGAAGACACCGTAGTGGTTTGCCATTTCCTTCTCCAGTATTTGTACATTAGAGTGAATCATTCCCACCTGAAATAAAGCAATTATACAATTTACTAAGTGTAACAGCCTGTAACCAGGATGTGAGAGTGAATTCTTTTTCATCAGTAAACAAGACAATTGATTCAAGGAGAGCATGTATATTTCACTATAGTAGTTGACTACTAAATGACACTGGTTTTGCTAGGGTTTTTTGTAACCAGGAAAAAAAATGAATTCCTATTTTACAATTATAGGTTTTTACTAAAGATAGAAAGTAAACCTAAGAGAGTATAAGAGGATAACCAAATGAATTATAAATCATTGTTATTATTGTTATTATAAATTATTTTAAATTTTCTGGTTCACATTGGAATGAACCTCATTACTTTCTAATTGAGTGAGTATTGGTCCTTTTTTGGCAATAAAAATAGAAAAAAAATAAGTAAACCACAGTAAAAGATAAAAACATCATAATCTATGGAATGTACATTTGTATCGTTTTTTTAGGGGAAAATCTACCAAATCCTTTCATACAGTCACAAGTGATTTGATGCATCACTAACAGGCTCTATGCTAGGTTGGTGGGGAATTCTGTGGCTTCATCCTCTTAAGAAGTAGTAACCCCGGGCGGCCAGGTAGCACAGCGAGTAAGAGCACCGGCTCCAGTGTCAGAACGACCTGGAGATCGAATCCCAGGCTCAGACACTTAGCACCCGCCCAGAAACACCTGGCCGTGTAACCTTGAGCAAGTTACTTAACCCCAATTGCTTAGGGGCGGCCAGGTGGCTCAGCGAGTAAGAGCACCGGCTCCAGTGTCGGGATGATCTGGATCAAATCCGGGCTCAGATACTCAGCACCACACCCAGAAATAACTGGCTGTGTAACTTTGAGCAAGTTACTTAACCCTGATTGCTTAAAAAAAAAAAAAAGAAGTAGTAACCCCTTCTTGCTGGCACTAAGAAAAACCTTGCAAGAAGTAAGATAGAAAACTCTTATTTGGAAATTCAGATTTGAATTTTTCTCAATGGGTGATGACCACCTCTGCACTCAGTATGTGGAGAAGTTGTAGAGAAATATGTTTCCATGAATGAAATAATAAGCTCTATTAAAATGCTGTTTTTATTTTACAGAATATATTCCAAATTCTATCAAAAAAGAATGGAAGAACTAACTGAAGTTGGTCTTCAGAATTTTTTTAAACTTTTTCTGGTATTGGCTACTGTTGCAAATTTGGAAGATGTGGTCAGTCATGTTCTGGATCTTTTGGACTTCCTCAGACCTGGGTCCATCACTCCTTCACAGAGGGCACTCATTTGGAAAGGTCAGATGGCTTTTCTGTTAATGTACGTTCAGAGAAACCTGGATGTTGGTGTTTTGGCCCACACACTTTCTGGTGCTTTTAGTGAAAAAGCAAAGGAATTCTTAGTATCTAAGAATGAGTTGGAACAGAAACATGCTCTATGGACACTTCTTTCTATCTATATGGATGGTGTTCAAGAAGTGTTTGAAATGAGCCAGAACTTGAAACTTTCTGAGGAAATATTGTTGAGTGACGGATTCAGTATGCTTCTTCCTGCTTGTCGAGAAGCTCAGCTCAGGACTGTATTAAACTTTCTACAAGCTGTTCTGGCCAGAGTCAGGTATGTTTTTCTGTAAAATGCAAATATTGACTTGATATTTTTTTTTCTTTACACCAGTGATTGGGGGTGGGTTTGGGAGAGGGCAGGGTCACATAGCTAGTAAGTGTCAAGAGTCTGAGGCTGGATTTGACATCGGGTCCTTTCAACTCCAAGGCTGGTACTCTTATCCACTGTGCCCCCTAGCTTCCCCTAGATCAGTGATTTCTGTTGTTTTGGGTAGCAGATAGCACCTGTCTCCAATTTCAAGTCCTATAAAATTGCCTAGATCACAAAGAAGTTGTGACTTGTCCAGGATTATATAGCTGGTACATGTCAGAGGCAGTTCTGAGCCTCGGTCTTTCCGACTCCAAGCCTGGCTTTCCATTCTCTATGCCATGTTGCCATCCAGGAATTTGTTTCTTTGTCATAAGATGCACACGGGATTTCATCTGCTATATTGTAAGGTGACAAAAATAAGAGATTACTCAAGGTTTTCCTAGTTGACATGCCTTGTTATCCATTTAGAGGAGAGAGTTGTGTTTTAGTTGCATGGGATAGTCTAGATGAAGTAGTTATTCTCTAGGATCCTATCTTTGCACCTAGGGAGTCAGTTTAGCATTTAAGGAAAGTAACAGTAATCATATTGGGTCAATCTGGGGGGTAAACACTGCCATGAACACATGTTTAGGGATGGATTTTGCCATCATGGGAGGAATTGTAAAAGGAAACCATTGTTTATCCCTTTCCATTTCCTCAGAAACGAAAAATGCTTTAAAAAGCCATTCTTAAAAACTGTATACTTTCAGAATTAGTGCTTTTTCCAAAGAGGTGTCTAGAGAGTCTTGAATAGCTTTCTTAACAGAGGATGTCACATCTTCTAAACAGTTAATCTTAGTACTAATACAGTCATACTAGAGGTTGAAAATAGCACTGAAGCTATTATGCTTGCTTTAAAATGTTAGGATTTTGGGAGAGCGTGGGGGGTTTTAAAATACAGGAAAGACTTTATAGGAAGAACATGGAGTCATGGAAGAGGCTGTGGTCTAGAAGTCAAGGTTTGGTTCTGATCCAGAGCACAGCCTAGCTTGTGTGGTCCTAACAAGCTACTTCATCCCTCTGGATCTTGGTTTCTTTTTCTGTAAAATTAGGAGATTGGACTTCAGGTCTCTAAGGTTTCTCTTACTGTGTTTCCCCGATAATAAGATACTGTCTTATTATTTTTTTTTTGGAAAGAAAAACACCAGAGGGCTTATTTTCAGGGGAGGGCTTATGTTGTCCTGCCTCAGCTCTCCTCTGTGGCACTGCTCTCAATGGCGCCAGCAAGCAAATCACTGGGGAAGAACAGGATGACATGCTCACTGCTGCAGCTCTGATTGGATGCATCTCGGAGCGCGGCATGCGTTTCACGGGGGGGGGGACGGTGCATACAGAGGGTACAGTAATGTAGCGTGTAGCGCAGGGGATCACCTTCACTACAGTAGCAATCTCAATAGGGCTTATTTTCGGGGGAGGGCTTATTTTAGAGGAATCTTACACAGTAAGGGGAGGGCTTATTTTCGGGATAGGTCTTATTATTGGGGAAACACGGTAGCACTAAAATCCTGTTATTTCTGATCCTAGGAATATATTTGTGAAGGGCAAATGTGTGCCTGCTATCTACCAAGCAACATGCTTGACACTTGGAACAAAAACATGGAAGCAAAACAGTCCCTCCTCTTAATGAGCTAACATTTTATTGGGGGAGACAGTATGCACAAATATAAGTAGATGTAATATAAAAATAGATAATAAAAGACATGATATATAAGTACATATATGAAAGACATGTAAGTATGTAAATATATATTATATGAATAATATATAGGGACTAGAACTGTGATTTCTTTGGTATAGGCAGGGAAATCCAGGATTTGGTAACTGCCTCAGTCAATGTGTGTGTAAAATAAATGTAAAAAAAAAAAATTCTGGGGTGGGTGGCACTAGCACCTGGGGGAGGAGGCGGAGGTGTGAAATCATAAAATAGCCTGAGAAACTTCTCCTCTTTTCCCAATTCTGCAGCGTATTTTTCTCTTCCTCTTCCTGGTTTCTTCTCAAGCCAGTAGAAATAAAAATACACTGATTGATTTTTGGCTACACCTAGTGGTATTTTTGCTTATTGTCTTCCTTTATGAATAATCACTGAACATTCATTAATGTGTTTAGCAAGGAATCACTGAATTTTTTTTTAATTCCTTTTTCCAGGAGGTATTTAAATAATAAAATCAGTAAAGTCTGGATTTTAGCAAGAAGCTATTTGTAATGATACCTGTTTCTACCTATATGCTTTCTCTTACTTTTCTTTTTACAACTTATAGATCCTTAAACTTTGAGATTTTGTTTGTCACTTTTAACTTAGGGTCATCAGTTGATAGGTAAAAATGCATCACACAGAATGGGTAAAGAAAAGTAAATCAAATTTTATATGTAATCATTATAGTTTTAATTTTTTTATCATAATTTCTAACATCTAAATTGGGCTTTCACCAATAAACATAGCTGCTCATTAGTTCACTTTACAAAAGACCTTTACCACCAAAGCTAGCACTACTTCAGCAAGAGTGGAAAAGTATCTTGATTTGTCAGTCTGTTGCAAGTTTATGAGGCAGTTATTGATCTGTGCCACTGTTCTGAGTAGGGATGTAGCAATTGGGGGGGATGGGACAGTGAAGAATACTTGAAATAAATTTATATGTGTATTTAATACTTATTTAAGTGGAGGGCTTTGTTACATATAGAGTGTGGAATTAATGTCCTCTGCACATCTAGACATTAAAAAGTGAGTGTTTTTGGTATAATTTTATTAGCGTTTCCCCCCTTTTTTCCATTGCTCCCTACTTATGAGAGAGTGGGTGGAGATTTTACTGGAAAGGAACACCTGACCATTTGCATTTTCATTGCCAAAATTACTAGGCAATTTTATTTTCAGTGGACAGAAGTATGAATATCAAGTGTGGAAAAAAATTCAATGACGCCATGTAGATCTTTATAGCTTTATTTTTTACTCACTGTCAAGTTTTCCTTGAATCTTGCCCATTCATTTGGAATATTCAGTTCTTTAAAAGCTAGTTTATTTACAGCAAACATGATAGACAAAGTGTGATTTGGTCAACTTTATTTTAAGCACCAGTGATTAAAAAACACATTATAGTAGAAAGAACGCTGAACCTGAATTCACAGTGCTTGAATTCAAATTTAGACTCTGCCACTTAATACCTGTATGAGCTAAGGTAAGTCTTAACCTCTCAGAGTGGGTCCCATTTTTCTCATCAGTAAAATGAATGGGCTGAATAAGATCACCTTTAAGTTGGGACAGATGACCTCCTTCCTAGCTCTAGATCTGGGTTGCTAAACCTTGCTTTCCCAGGAGCAGTACTTAGCCATTGCAGTGTCTGACAGAGTTTAGATCTTGACCATGCATGGTTGTTCAAACTTGTAATCCTTGCTGCTGGGGGATGTTAAGGCTGTGGATCACTCAAGCTCAGGAGTTCTGAGCTGCATGCAGTAGGCAAAGCCCTCAGATGTCTGTACTGAGTATAACACCAAATGGTGAAACTCTGATTAGCCAATGAACTTCTAGCCTAGGTAAGGTGAGATAGGGACACTTAGTCTCAAAAAGGGGGTAAAAAAGAAAAATATTCTGCAGGAGAGAGCCTGGAGACAGAGGACTCATCCTCTACTGTGATGATGACTTTAAAAAATTCCTCCAATACTTATACTTGAGATTAATTTTAATTTCTTTGACCTTAAACTCTGGGATCTTACTGAAAACCTTGATC
Source organism: Petaurus breviceps papuanus (assembly GCF_028583685.1). Classification (NCBI taxonomy): domain Eukaryota; kingdom Metazoa; phylum Chordata; class Mammalia; order Diprotodontia; family Petauridae; genus Petaurus; species Petaurus breviceps. Next base: position 59,101,968 of record NW_027187391.1, read on the forward strand.
TCCTCACATTCTAGTTATTTCCTTTGAGTGCCCTTTATTATTGCTGTATACAAGTTAAATACATTTTTGGTAGTTACTAAAATTTAAAGCAAATGCATTTAAAAAAAAAACTGTATTCAGATAGAACCTAGTTTCTTTGAATTTTGGTATAAGCGGAGAAGATTGGCTTATATAGATTGATGATATTTATTCCTGGCTGCATCCCTGACTAGGGAAAAGGATGAAATACATTACTATAGCAATCTCTCCTGTTTTAAAATCCAGGTGGGAATAAGGTAGCAGTCCTTGCATAAATGTGTTTTCCCCCCTTTTTCTGTATACTAGGCTGGGTAATAGTTTTATAACTGTATGACAGAGAATTTACAGGTAGGAAGAAAGTGAGATCACTGATTAAAGAGAGAAGCAGCTCCCCCTAGGCTGTTAAGAAATAATAACTTCATATGCCACTTTCTGCTAACCCAAGATGATGGCTCACAGGAGCATTCTTTATTGCTGATTAAGTAGCATTATGAAAATACTGACTTGGTTATGTTAACTAAATGCCTCAGTATTTAAAGCTTAGAATGTCAAATAGTTTTAGCAATCCTCTTTAACATATCACATTACCTTTCTAGAATCACATTTCTGGTTTTCCACTTGCTTTTATTTGAGGTTATTGTAGAAATGGCAATCTTTCATTTAAGGAGTTAGGTGCAGCCAAAAGCTGTTCTTTAATTATAGCCATTCATGCTGCTATAGTTAAGGGTCTGTCAGCATTTCCATTATAGGCCCTTATTTTCAGAGTTTTATAACACAGCTATGAAAATTAGCTCTGGGCTAAAACTTGCTATACGAGGTCTCATGAGATCACTTTTTTTCTTTTTTACTCAAGTAAGGGTGAGTAGTTTGAAATGCCTTTTGGCATCTGAAAATATCATTTGGGTTAAAAAATAATTATAAAACAAAACAATAAACTCCCAGGGTCTGTACCTGTTTGTTCACCCACTTAAAGGAGGCTGTGGACTTCTGAATTTACCACCAAATGGATATTGATCAACTGACAGTCTGTTCACTTCTAAATAAAACAACATTTTGGAGATTTCTTTATTTTTTTAGAGAAAAGTTTTAAGGTAATTGCAAACTGACCTAAAAATATTGGGCAGTTCAAAGAGAAAATTCCTTTAAAAATGTTATATGTCTTCACTAACAGTTCCTAAAGAGACTTTGGCTTTAAAGCAGAATTTTCCATTTCATTTAGCCCAGTGAAGATGGCAAAGAGATAATCCCACTGTCACATTCTTTTTTGATATGGACACATTAGACATTTTGAAAATCAGTATTCATTTGTAGAAGAGATTCATGTTTTAGGTGAAAGTTGAGTTCCTTTCCAACTCTGTAGAATTCTGTGATCCTCCCAATCCCCCTCCCTCCCGCCCCATCCCCAGCTTTACCAGGATTCGTAATTGTGATTTTTTTTTTTACTCTTTTAGAGTGAATCCTATTTTGAACTCTTTAATTTTTCTTCCTTGTTTATTTGAGAAGTTATCCATTCTTAAGAGGAAATCATATTGTTATATCAAAATTTGCTATTTACATTGTTTTTTCATGTTTTAGGTTTTATTTATGTGAGTATGAGAGGATAATAAAATGAAGCACAAAATAGAGTATAGTACAACTTCCTTCTGATCATCTAAGCCCAAATTCTTGGAGTCAGATTTGACTCTTCTTCTCTTATCTCTCTATACCTACTATGTTACCAAGTCCTACTTCTACAACACATATTTCTCCCTTTTTTGCCCTCATATGGCAATTACCTTAGGTCTTCATCATTGCTTATCTGGACCATTTAAATAATCTTTTAATTCTTCTCCTTACTTTGAGTCTTTGTCCCTCTGCTGGTTCATCCTTGGGGCAGCTAGACAGCTCAACAGATAGAGTGCCGGGCCTGGAATTGGGAAAACTCCTTTTTCTAAGTTCAAATATGGTCTCAGACACTTATTAGCTGTGTGACCCTGGGCAAGTCACTTAACCCTGTTTGCCTCAGTTTATTCATTTGTCAAATAAGCTGGAGAATAAAATGCCTCTCCAGTATCTTTGCCAGGTAAAGCCCAGATGGGGTCATGAAAAGGACATGATTGAAAAATTACAGAACAAAGTCTATCCTTTACATTATTATACATAATACATGATAATTACATTATCCCTTACATTATTACATTATTATATACATAATATATTTACATTATTATTACAATTATAATAATAAGTTATTACAAAATTATTTACATATTTCTAAGCCATAAGTCTGATCATGTTACTCTTATATTTCACTTTAAGGTTTGCAAGAGTACTTTACATATGTTCTTTCTTTTGATTTTAGTAAACAACTACTATCTAAAGTACCAAATTTGTACCACATGCCACATCCTGTATTTTACTTCTCTGAATATTAGTGTCTTATTTGAGGATTTAAATTAGACCAGTACATATAATCAGAGATATACTTTAACAGAAAGGCATGGATGGCATCATGGGAATATTGCTCTCAACATTGCAAACAGGATGAAATCTCTTTGCTAAATTAAGAATGGGAACCATGAAGAAGGAAAAGGAATGAAATAGACAAAGGAAGAAAAATAAAATTAGTGTGGCATACCTGGAAAAGAAAGAATTAAAAAAATAAGAAAAAGTTGAACCAAGAACAGTAATACACAAGACAGGATTACTGTCTTGTTTTGTTCGTTCTTTTTGCCACTTTCTTCTTGATGACCTATATAATCTCTTCCTCTTACTGCCTTTACTTTCTCGTTGGACAGCTCCCACTAATGCCTAAATAGACCAAGGTAACAAGATATCACCTTATGGATTCATTTTTAAAAAGCCATCTGTAGGAACATAAGTGCTGCCTAAATTAGAAACCCTCTGGTATATGGAAAACAGAGCAACACCTTAGTTATCCAACACAGTTATTATCATAATAACAGAAACCTACTGCTTCCACCACTGACACCTATATTTTAGCTCTTTATGTTAGAAATCTTTGTAGGAAATTGTAATACACACCTTTTTTCCTAACTTGAAGCTGCCAATAATAATTTGATTATTTTCTTGGTGACTCAGGACCATCCCTGTGAAATCTAATTCAGTAGGCAGTTTTTGAGAACCTATTATGTACATATACAAGGTATTTTGCTAGGTACTGAGGAAAACGCAGAGACCCTCAAACCTTCTTTCAAATTAATATTCTCTGCTCATTTACTAATTCTTTCCTTGATTTTCCCCAGTTGTTACTCTTTTCCCCCCAATTGTTAGTCTTTCCTCTTTCCTTAGAATGCCATTATTTTCTCATTTTTGTATGTACAAAAGAACAGATTTTGAGCTGGGAGGGACCTCAAGTTGTCTAGTCCTCATTTTACAGATGAGGAAACTAAAGCTTAGGCTGTCTAAATGAGTTGCCTAAGTTGGCAACAGATAGTAAGTAATAGAGTGAGGATTGGAACCCAGTTCCTCTGCTCCTAAATCCTAGGTTTTTTCCACTGTACCAGACTGCCAAGATTGTGTTTTGCCTCCAAGCACTACCCCATTAGAATATAAACTCCTTGGGGCCTGAGAGTGTTTCATTTTGGCCTTTTTATTACTGGCACCTGGTACTATGCCTTGTACACAGTAGCATCTTACAAAATGTTTGATCATATAAAAATGAATAAAAATTGAAAAGATAAATAAGAATTAGTAAGCTATATCAAAACTTTACTTATTGTACTGTTCTTTAATAGAGTGACATACTAAGGGGATATTTAACTATTAAGGGCTTAATATAATCAGTCACAATCTGTTTTGTTTGATTTGATTGTTCTACTGTCTGCTCTTTTTACTGTATGTTCTTGAGAATTTTTGAGGAATTGACCTGCTTTCTTACTGAATTCTCCTCATTTGGAATTTCTTTGGTCTCCTCTGTTGTGGATAACTCTGTTCACTTTGCCATACTACACCACGTAGAGTCTCCCTCAGCACCCTGGCCTCCTTTCCACTATCTCTTGAGTGCTGCTTCTATCTTTCTTGCCTCCCTTCCAAGAATAGGAGAGGTTGTGACTAGACAGTTCTGAAATTTGCCAAGGAAAACTAGGTAACTTCACCACAGTATTTGGTTAGATAAAGAAAGGATTTAAAACTGCTTCCACCTCTCCCTTAAATGTGTAAAGGACATTCCTTGTGGCTACAGTTTTAATGACTTCTAATTCTGGTAAGCATTTTGCTTTTCAGTATATAGCTGTTCCCAAAGATGTCATTGTATTTCTGAATGCCAGTAGAATGTATTTCCATCCCTTAAACTGGAAAGGAGAATAAGGGGTGGAGAAACCTCAGGGAAAAAAATTCAGAAGAGAAACTTCCTTTAAGAAACATCTTTGTACTGAAACTTTCATTCTTTAAATGTTGGTCATCTGAATTGTTTAGAGAATAACAGTGCCCATGACATCCTACTGCATCAAAAATATAGAATATAGAAAATAATGATATATTAAAAGATGTTGGGGGCAAGATAAAAGCTACTTTTCTCAACCCTATTTGAATCTCTTTGGTTCCCTGTTTGAACCCCATGGCTCCCTGTAGCTATTTAGACCACCCTGATTGTTGGAAGCTTGAGATGAGATGAGATTTAGCAATAAGTTTATCAGAAGGAATGAGTATTATTCTATTCCATCTCACCACATGGTGCTGGGTTTCTCAAGCTAAAGGAAACAGTTTTGTGTTGTTATAATAAATATGTGGTAGATTGATAAATCCCTTTAGTGGAAGGTCTATTAAATTTACCTTTTGTCCAACTATTGATTGGATAAAAATGGCTGGATGACAGTGGCCCTAATAAAACAAACCACACTGAAGGTAAGTCTTTGAAAAATTTTATATCATCAATTAGTAAAAAATTTATTAAGCTCTTACTATAGCATGCTAACTGCTGGGGATACAAAAAGAGACAAAAGACAATCCCTTCTTTCCAGGACAATTCAGTGAACTATATTCTGACTATGTGACCCTGGGCACATCACTTTACCTCTCAAAGCTCTCACAGGTCTAGTACCTATCCCTGTATCCTATGTTGACTCACCTTTAAATATGTTTTATCCCTCTATTTTACTGTAAGCTCCTGGAGGGCATGGACTTTCACTCTTTTATTTTTGCATACCACCTGGCACATTTTGTTGATCGAAGTTGCAGAGAAGCCTTTAAAACCAGGTCCTGTGTCTCTACAAGTGACTTTTCTTCTACTGAATCATTAATTTGCTGTTTTCTCATGTTTTAAGATAGTCATTTTTACAACCTTCATGTGAGCTATATAGTGCTTTTCCATAGCAGAGTTTAATTTCTATAAACATAATGTAAATATTAGCCTAATCAAAATATAATGAGGAAGGTACATTCAATGAAGGGACGAAGAAAGCATTCCAAAGCTAAGTGACTTTTAGAAAATATAATAAGAGTCACAGGACAGCTCCTGTGTATGCTTTGTAGGATAATATGGACAAAAAATTGCATGGGATATGAGGTTTACAACGGTCATAATCTATACTATGGGTTCTCAAAGCGTGGTCTGCTAGGGGTCACCAATATCCTTTCAGGAGGTAAGGTAAAAGTTCTCTTTAGTTTCAAACTTTTCAAAATAATACTAAGATGTTATTTACGTATTAAAATACTCTTCCCCATGAGGCTAGATTTTTTTCATATATTTCAACCAAAATAGTATATTGCAATAAATTAAATTCAGGAAAAAAAACTGAGAACCTACCTGTCTCCTATTACACCAGACATTAAAGAGATTAAAAAAGAAAAAGATGAAAGCAATGCTTCTCTTCTCACTAATTTTTATTGTTTTTGAAGCAGTAGTTAATTTTTCATTAAAAAAATTCATTTACTATAAATTTAACAAAATTAAACAATAATTGGTAATGAACTGAACATAAATTTCATTTATGTTAACATGTAATAAATTAATATTACTTTAAAGTAAATAAATATTTTAAAAATTTATCTGCTTTAATTTCTAATGTAAATATCTATAGATGTAACCTACATAAATAAAACCTCTTTGGGTTCTTCAATAATTTTTAAGAACATAAAAGGGTCTTGAGACTAAAACGTTAAAGAACTATGGATCTCTATCATTGGAGGGAGTATCTGCACTGAATAGATTGTGAACTTCTTAAGATTTCGCTGATTTGAATTATTTTTGCCACTGTCCACATCGACGAAGGCTAGGCAGTTCTGAGAACAATTCCACTCCAACTTCTGGCCAAAACAATTGATGCAGTTTGTCCATGACTTCAGTATTGTTAGAAGCAGAGAATTGGAAATTTCGGTGGTTCCATTGATTATTTGCAGTAGGTGTCTTAGTAACAGGGTCTTAGCAGTAGTTGGGATAATGTGTTTGAAGATAGTCTGAAACTTTAGAAAATTACTCACAGGCATTTCTAGTAGAGTACTTGTGTTTATTCCCAGGTGAGAACAACAGTTGGTGTTACCTTTTTAAATCAGATTATATTTGCAGAGAAGTTACAGTTGCCTTGAGTTATGACAAGTGAAAATGTTATACTGGAGCAAATGGACAAAAAGTTAATTATTTTGTGAATAGTACGTCTAGTGTTGGATATGTATATCTGTTTTCTGATGACCAGCCCAGCTAAGTTTAGAGAGACTTATCAACGGGCTAGATTGTAAAGTGATGAATTTTTCATTCATGGTAGAGGAGAAACAATCTGTGTCATGCAAACAGTGACCACTCTTAATAAAATCACAGTTCCTTTCTGGAACTGAAACATTGCTTAAGTAATTTTTGCTTTTATTCCTGAGTATTTTTTTTCTTCCTGCTGTATCTTTGTTCTAAAGAATGATGTGTTGACTTTGGTTTTAACATTATCTCTTAATACTCCTCCTTTCCTCTTCCTTATCCCTCCAGAAAGAACCCTTTCCTCTAATAGAGAAAAGCAGTTAAACCAAATGGACACACTTGTCTTTGTCTAACACAGTGTAAAATTTCACATCTACACTTTATCTCCTGGGGGTATAGTGTCTAGAGCACTGGACTTGGAGTCAGGAAACCTAAGTTCAAACTCTGCCTAAGACTCTTCATAGCTTTGTGACCCTGGGCCAGTCACTTAACCTCTCTGGGGATCAGTTTCCTCATCAGCAAAATTAGGAGATTGTACTCTGTGGTCTCCAGGGTTCCTTTTAGCTCTATAACTATGATCTCTCTATTCAGAAGCGGGAAGTATGTTTCCTTATCTGTCCCCTAGAATCAAAATAGATTAAGTTAACCTGATCAGGGTTACATTTTTGTGTTATTTTCCTTTTCTTTATTGTGATCATTGTGAATATTATTTTAATAGTTCTACTTCCTTTGCTCTGCATCAGATCATAAAAGTTTCCTAAGTTTTTCTGTATTCTTCATATTTCTCACTTATTTAGATACAATGACTTTCTATTATATTTACATAAAAGAGTTTTTCTAGCCTTTCCCTGTTAGTACTGTTTTTAGTTGTTGCTGCTGCTACTGGCCCCCCTCAAACCTGATGCTATGAATGTTTGGGTATATGAAGGAACATTTCCTTTTGTCTTTGACCTCAAAGAGGTATATGCCAAATGACAGTATCACTGGGTCAGAGGGTTTGAACAAGTGATTTTTCTAGTTTGGTTTCAAGTTATTTTCGAGAGCTGTTTTTCTAATCAACTTGCAAATCATCCAACAGTGTATTAGCTTGCCTGTCTCTCTCCATCCTCTCCAACATTGACTATTTTCAATGATTGTCACCTTTGCCAATTTTCTCAGTGTAAGGCAAAACCTCAAGAATTGTTTTAATTTTCATTTCTCTTATTATTAGGAATTTGAAACTTTTTTACCCAAATGATTAGTGGTCATTTGCATTTTTCTTTTGAAAATTGTTTATGGTTTGACAGTTTATCTTTGGGAATGGAACTTGGCATTATGTATTTGTATCAATTCCCCATGTATCTTGGACACCTGTCTTTTTTAAGAAATAATTAATACAGACATTTTTCTTGCAATTGATAGTTTTTCATCTTGTTCAAGCTGATTTGATTTTATCCCTGAAGAAGCTTTATCTTGTATAATCAAAACTTTCTAATTTATCTCAATACTTTATCCAATTTCTGCTTAAGAAATCTCCCTCTAATCATTGTTGTCAAAAGTATCTTCTTCCATTATGTAGGGTTTTTTTATGATTTTAAAAAGCATTTAGATGTTTTACCATTTGAAACTTATTGTGGTATATGATACGTAGGATGTTTGTCTAAACCTATTTTTTTGTAAAAGTTTCCAGTTTTCTCAATAGCTATTGTCAAATTGGGAAGTACTAAGATTCCTTTCCCCATTTGTTTATATACTTGGGTTTACTGAACACTGGGCCACTATGTTTTGTTACTTATATAATTCTTTTAACTGGGCTATTTTTTAACTAGTTCCAAATAATTGTGATGATAAATCTTAAGTGAGATAGTTTGAGATATACTGCTGGTCCCCTTTGTAAACCATGCATATCTGAAGTTTTATTTAGGGCTTTCTGTATTTCTTTCAAAACTGTTTCATATATAGATATGTGGGTGCACAAAAATTTCTCAATGGAATTTCTTTTTCTATCTCTTCCTGGGTTTTGTTAGTAATATATAAAGAGTTTACCTTTGACCTTTGATCTTAATTTTGTGTTCTCAATCTTTTTAAAAATTTTTCTTTTTCTATTACTCAAAATATGACTGACATCCACAAACATGAAGATTTCTGTGTACAAAGAATAAAACTAGATGGTTAAGCATGCAATCATGACTATTACATATAGCTTGTATTTTTTTAAATGTATAATATATTTAAAGCATCAAGTGGCATTTTCTCGATCTTAAGAAACTAATGAACAAGTCAAGTTACATCTCAAAAGCCTAGAATTTCCACTTTGATTTTGCTTTTTTAAAATAATAACCACCTAATCTTGAGTGACTGTTACTCAGAAAATATTGACTTCCAGAATTTGTCATTTGTAGTCATAGTTTTGGTGTATATGTGTAAAAGTATAGTGATATCTTACAGTAATATAATTTCATAGACTGCAGAAGATTTAAAGCTGGAAGGAACCTGAGGTAGGAGCTGGTCTAAACCTCTCATTTCTTGCCTTTGTGCCTATGAAGTACTCTCTCCTCATCTCTTCCTTCCGAACCTTCCTTAGAGGTTCATCTCAGTTGCCACCTTCTCTGTAAAGCCTTCCCTGATCCTCAGTTTTTAATGCTTTGAAATTACCTTTTATTTACTTTTCTATGTATACACTGTGTCTTCCTAGTTAAATGTAAACTTCTTGAGGGTAGGGACTTTTATTGGCTTTTGTTTCACCAGCCTAGCAATTAGTAAGTGAGTAATGTGTGTTATTGAATAAGAGTAAGGAAACTAAAGCCCAAAGGTTATATGACTTTACATTACCATGTAGGTAAATCACAACTCGTGTTTTCTGATTCCAAATCCTGTGCTACTTTCCCTACAGCATATTCTTTATTTCTTAAAATTTTACAAAGCCTAGAGTTTTCTTTTGCTCATTATTATGTTACTCTGAATGGACTCTGGAACATAATATTTTGTTAGAAATTTAGCTTGTGACAGAATCAGTTTTTGAGTTTTAATTTCAAATAACTGAATAAAAGAATAGATAATTATAATATTTTTCATTAGTGGTATTTTTTTAATTTGCATTTTTGAACTTGTCCTCATAAAGATTAAGTCTGTAAAAGTGGATCTATGGAGTAATAATTCATGCTATTCTGTTTGTGTTTTGTATATAACTGTAAAGGGAATTTTCTTTTGTTTTCCCTTTAGTTGTTTCATAGGCATTATTTAAAGTGTTGATTGTAGTATCATTTTGTCAAATAACTAGATTCATATTACAGATCAGTCTGCTGAATTTAAACTGTATTATTCATTTTGTGAATATCATTCTGGGGAGTTACATATTTTAAAGAGTATAAAGAGAGCTGACTGCTTTAAAAAGAACTTAGTGGTAAATTAGTCTGTAAAGCAAAGAATGATCCTTTCATATATTTATTTTGTAAATCAGAATTTTAAGATATGGTTTGCATTGAGTATACTTGAACATTTGTTAAATATCTACTATGTACTTAATTAGTGGGGGAGCCCTGGGACTCCGAAGACAAAAAATAGGATGCAGTTTTAAAATAACATTGATAAAGTAACAACGTATGCACAATTGTGTTGGTGATATAAATGGAATTTATTTTTAAAATTAGCTAAGATTATTTTATCTTGCTTATTTTAGATTTCCATGTATTATGTTGTAATATTATGGGGGTAGGAAGTAATTTAATCTTCCATGTGAATTGAGCACCTACTGATTATGAACCTGAAGTTATTTTTTTTTAAATATGTTTTTTGAAGACCATCAGTGCACATTTTTATTTCACTGAAGCAATTTACTTTTGGAACCATATTTCCCAAAAGGAACTTTTTCTCACCTTCCTCCTTCTGCCTTGTGGAGAAGACTCAGTAATTGCTTTCATTCTGCTCTTATTTATTTATTTGAACAAAATTGGGAACACATACGAAATGAAACTAGCATTTGAAACTCTTAATTTCAATTGTTTCTTCTTTACCTTACAAGATATATATATTTTTCTCTCTTTAGGATATCTCTTGTCAGATTTAAGGCTTATTTAAAATGAAAAGAAAGCTGGAGCAATTTTCTTTATTCCATTTCAGTCTCCTAAGGCCTATTTCCCCCTGGTGAGCTCATAGCAACAGGGGGGTTTAAGGGAATTCAGCTTTCTGCAAATTAATGTCTCACATCATGAAAATTCAGGACTTTTTTTTTTTATATCTTGAAAAGTAATACAGTGAGTGCGAGTATTATTTCTTGCCAGCGGGTGGAAGATGAATGATTTTGTCACAGTTTTACTGCTTGATGAGCAGTGTCCTGAGGGTCAGGCTTAAGTCTGTGTCACTATGCTGCTCATTACTCTTGAGCTAAATAAGGGCTGATTGGATCTAAATTGCCTAGCACATGGGCCACAGATGAGCTCAGTGAGCAGGGGCTGACCTGCTATTCAGTCTGGGAGTCACCCCGGTGTGCAAATGCTGCATTAGAACACCGTGGGAGAATGAGAGGCTACCGACGGCTGCCAGCAAAAGAAATCGAAATGTAAAAACTCTTTGATGCTGGGATGTTCGAATTTGAAATGTAGGAAGTGACAGGTTGATGGTACTTATCAGCTTTGGCTGGATTAGAGAACAATGTCATCTTGCTTATATAATGACAGAAGAATGAAGCTAGCTGCTAACTACTGTGCACCGTAGAGATGCTGCTGCTGCTGCTACTGCCACTGCCAGTTGTTGCTGCCTCCTATAGGCAGTTTTCTTGGAGATAGCTAAAGGGACTGGGGGGGGGGGGGGGGGGAGAAGCATCCCCCTTACCATGTTGGGGCTAGGCAAGCAACTCTTCATTGCAGATCTTTTGGAGCTTTTCAAGCCTTGACCTTTGGCAACTCTAGGTTCTTGCTAGGAGAGTCTTTGAACTTTGATGGGGATAGGAGATAAAAAAACAACTGCCTGTATTTTCACCAGTGTTTGGTTTTCTTTGTAATCCTATATATTTTATTTTATGCTTAAAAAAAATCAACAACAGCATTGTTCTGAGAAGGTGAACATAGATTTCCTCTTATGACTTTAGGAGTCTGTGGCACCAAACAGGTTAATAACCTCTGACCTAGGTACATCAGGGTTAAGAGCTCCTGGCACCTAGGGTGTGATGGTTAACAGGGATATTAATATATTTAAATTTAGCAAGCTTATCAGTAATGACAGTATCAATACTAACATGGCAAAACCTTTCATGAATCTTTGAAAATATGTGACTCTTAACATTGAATAATTGACTTAACATCAGTCTGTTTTCCAGTAACATTCTGCCTTCCCATTTGTCTGTTGAGTTGAAGCAATAGCTTAAAGGATTGCAGTGCAGGGGAAAGACCACTTGCCTTAGAGTTAAAAGACCTTAGCTGAAGGCTCTGCTCCTTTCTCTTTGTCTGACCTTGGGCAAGTTACTTAACCTTGCTGTGCTACACTATCCTTATCTGTGAAACAAAGGGTCCAGCTCAGATCTCCAAGGTCCCTTGATAATAACAGTACTTTAGGGCAACAAAATGCTCTCATCTATATTATTTAATTTGTTCCTTGTGACAGCCCTGTGAAATAGTTAATGCAAGAATCATCCTGATTTTACTGTGGAGGAAGCTGAGAAGTTAAAGTCACAGAACTGGGATTGAACCTGAATTGTCTGTACTATATTAATTTCTTTCAAAAAAGTGGATAGAAAATATTTCAGGTTCTGTCATTCAGGATTTTTAGCTTAATTTTAAGATATATATTCTGATTTGAGATAGCATGTTTTTAGTAGAGTACTAGACTTAAAGTCAGAAAGACCCAGGTTCAAATCCCCTTCCTGACATTCAGTAGGTGTGTAGATATGAGCAAATGACTTGAGCATTTGAGTCAGAAAATGCTCCCATACATCTTTATGAATGAAGAAATCCCTCAGTGGGATATCTTTTATGGATGAAATCACGTCTTTGACATATTGACCAATTTTGAATTAAGACTGCCACAGTGGCCTTCCATGATCTTAGCCTTCATCCAGGTTGGACCTCAAGAGGTCCACCTAACTATCTTCCTGGAAAAGAAGCAAATGATTGAAGAATGCTTATTATCTAGAGACTGTGATAGAGTTGGATGGAAAATCCATTGAGCTCGTCCATCAGTACATATCGATGAAGACATACACTGCAGGTGGGCAATGAGCTGGGTCCACAATTGAGCAGGAAGAGGAGTAGGAGATTGATTACAAAATAGCCTGGTTCTTTTGTTGAACCCAACTTCTTCCGAAGCAAAAGCTCATATATAAATAATATTCTTGTAGCGATGATAGGTGGACACAAATCATAACACATCCTCATCTCTGAAGAGTTGAAGTTGAGGACCAACCAAAAGGCAGGGAAGAGGCTGCTATTTATTATAAGCAGGAATTACAGAGGAGAATTGGTATAAAGGCTGTCATCAAAGAAAACGATCAGATGGTGAGAGCAAGAATTAGGGGCAGACAACCCACGTGCGCTCAGTGCCTCAGTGAGAACAAGAGGAAGACGCCTCATCGTGTGATTTGTAAAAAGATGAAGAGAAGAGTTATACAGTATAGACAAGCCGACCAGTTTGTGATGCCTGTCATCCGAGGGATACATACGCACAATGATGACATCATAGACGCATCTGGAAAGTGGAGCATTTCCCTCTTCTGCCCTGAGGGAAGAAAAGGGTGAGATGTGGTTTCCTGATTACATAAAAGATTCCATTTTGCACAATAAAACACACTGTGAAAAAAGCCTAGAAAAGTAAGAGTGTGTGTGGGGGTGTGGGTGTGCGTGTCCGCGTGCGCACATTGAGACCAGGTAAGGCAAAATTAGAAAAAAAAATACTAGACACGGATTTGGTATGTACAGTCTTCATAGAAGTCTATAGTATTTACTTCAGAGTTAACATACGAGATCCCCAAAGAAGGAATGATGGATAGAAACAAAACGATTGCAACTATATGCTACTTGTAAACTGATTTGACTAAGGATGACTTTTTCTTAAGCAGTATTTGAATAATTTCTCCTAAAAGGAAGGTCTAAGTGACACTAATGACTGAAGGACATTACAGTAGGATATCCTTAGATCTCTTTATTATTTACTTAAGTATAACTGGATGTATCCTTGGTTGGTAGAAGAAATTACATTTTTCAGAATATTCCAAAACTTGTTGATTATCTTCTTGTAGCATCATTGATTCTTTTGCATATAGAGGGTGCACTATTCTTGGTGTAGAGCAGGGAGGGGGAACCTGTAGCCTTGAGGCCACATGTTCTCTAGGTCCTCACATGCAACCCTTTGACTGAATCCAAACTTCACAGAACAAATCCCTTTAATAAAATGATTTGTTCTGCAAAACTTGGACTCGGTCAAAAGGCTGCACCCTAAGGACTTAGAACGCCACATGTGGCCTTGAGGTTGCAGGTTCCCCTCCCCTGGTGTAGAGTCTAGTGAGACCTGGAGATTTTGTTCAGTTGGGCCAGTATATAAAGGTTTGACTGGAATATTGTCTTGATTTTTGCTCTTTATGTAACTAAGTATTTTTTTTAATAAAAGATGTAAAACTCCTAGTCTGAGAATATACAGTTCACACAGAAGCACATTAGCAATTTTATAGAAATAATTCATCCAGCAAACATTTATTAAGCTCATATCCTGTGTAAAGGGGTGTTGGGTACAACACAGGCAAGCCAACCTAAGTGAAGCAGCAAAGTACCCTCAGGGACACGTGCCAGGCAAGTCAAAACCACCACTACTCTCTCAACTACCACCTCCCTTCACCTATCGGTGGAAGTTGCCTCGTAATCTGGACCCAAGAGCCTTATAAATATCTGTCCTTCCCCTACCACCATCCTACTACCAGGTCTTCTAGCTCAGGCCATATAGCCATTATTGAGGGAATAGTCACTGTGGAGAAAGGGCCCACCATCTTCACCACCACCAACTGCTGACCAACTGCTGCTGATGGGAGGGTAAACCCAAGAGCTCTGGGAGCAGCATTGACCCTTTGTATCACTCCTTCTAGTCCAGCATCCATAGTCATTATTCTGGGAAGAAATCTTTGTGGAGATAACTGCCAGGCAACTGTTTCTGCTGGTACTGCAGCCATAGACACTGAAGACTTAGAAATGAAAGTTCTTTCCCCCAGATTTCTTGGCACTGTCAAATAAAATGGTTTAACGTCAGACACTGATGTGATTTTCATCAGTGGAAATAAAAAAAAAAGATACATTCCCCATTAGCTTTGTTGCTACCCTAAGGACCATAGGATGTTTCCATCTGTCTTGCAGCTAAAACCACCTATCTCTACATGTGTTTCTGCCATTATAATGTGATCTCCATGAAAACAGGGAATGACTTTTTAAAATTTGTGTCTCCAACACTCAGCACTGTGCTTTGTACATAGTAAGCTCTTAATAAATATTCCTTCCTTCCTTCCTTCCTTCCTTCCTTCCTTCCTTCCTTCCTTC